>NW_009922461.1:28176-85432 GCF_000696875.1 Nestor notabilis
TCCTTCTTTGGAAGAAATCACTCTTTTCCTTCTTTGAGAGCTGCAAGATGGCAGTTGGAAGTCTGCAGGTTCAAGCAGAAGCCCTTGCTGCTTTTGAGGCCTATTAGCAGAGATGGATTATATAGATCACAACTGCAATGCTATGAGGCTGCCATATGCCTTACTCTTTCAGATTTCACAGTATCCAGTACCTGTGGATCTCACAGTGTGGATACGTTCCATTTTCACTGAAGGCACACCTCCATAAATGCAAATGCAGTTGCTAGGTACAAAAGCATTGCTATTGTAAAATATTTGAAGTTGAAGCCCCCTGCTCTGTTCTCTTCCTGAAGACTTTTCAGATACTTCAGATGAACTTAGCAAAAGCAATAGGAGATTACTCTTGCTAGAGTGATAAATTTCCCTTTCAGCCAGACTGTAGGGCTGAAATCAACCTATGGGGTCTCTGAACCCAGTGTCCAAGCACCACAGACAACAAAGCCTGCAGGTTAGAAGGATCTCCAGAACTTTGGCCCCATGAACTTGTTCAAAGTGCCAGTCACAAAAAACTTCTAAAAAACTTATAACACAAATATAAGACACTTTCCAACTCTCTAAGGCAAATCAAATGCCACAGAAATACAAAAACTCTGCCACCATCTTGGCTACTTGAAGTATAAACCTTTTTAGCTCATGGTAACCATGTTATTCTGGTTATTCCTACCCACAGTAAGAGAAGATACAGACACTTTTAACAGAACATGTAATGTTTCAAAGTGGATGAAACCAAAAATCTCAGCAATCATTTGGTAAAGGTGTAAATTACAGAGGAATATCTATTTATTCACTACAGTAGACAGTGTCCAGCAGCAAATCTTGATACATCATAAAAGTAAAGCTGTTAGTTTTAACATGACAATTTTTGTGCAAGTGTTAATAAACATTATTGAAACTTGCAGTTATTATTTTTGTGGCTTTACTCAAGAGATAAGACATGATGTAATAACATTGAATCATTCACTTAAAAATTCTCCAGGTTCTAACAGAAAAACATGATGCAGAATGACATCTAAGAAAGAACTTCGACTGCTTCTCCTTTTCATCATGTCACAGCCCTCTGGTGCAGTCCTGTTCTGAAGCAGTCGGCAACAGCAAGCAAAGGAGCTGCATTCATCTGAGAAGAGGACACGCTGAGGGCAGAGGGAGGTCAGCTGCTATATTTTAGAGAGAGGTCTGAGCCACAGTGTTCAAATACTGATTCAATCTTCCCTAAATTACAGAGGTTTCCAGAGACAAAGTTTGGCTTCAGGCTCAACTCTTCTGATTTTGCATTTTTTAAAACACAGAGTTTGGTATTCACAGCATGTATTGATCATGTGGGAATACTCAGAGGAGAGCGTGTACAGAGTGTTTGAAGTGCGACTGGTTCATTTCTTCTTCTCCCACATCCACTTAAGAAAGTTCCCTTAATGTTAAGATGCTACTGAGTGTGCAACTGGAGTAAGTCAAGGGGACAAGGACAGTTAGTTATAAACATCTCTACTTTTTCTTTCACCTTCAAAAGAAAACTATTTTTTATTTGTGTTTTTTTTCTTTTTAATGAGGTTGTACTTCTGGACTTCACTGTTTTGAGAAAGAATTGCTTCTGCTGTATAATCTGAGAAGGTCTAGTTACAGTCAGGAGCATTTATGACCCTAAAAACACTTATTTCTCCAAAGGGTATGTGTTGAAGGGCATCGCGTTGAAGGACATCAGGTATCTTTTTTCCTTAATGACCTTGGAAAAAATTCACAAACCATTTTCGTAACGGTGGTTGATGGTTAGAAAGTATATTTCTTCCCCATCATTTTTTTAAATGTGAAGATCTCTGTTGATGTTCATTAGAAACCGTTCATATTCTTCAACTACTCCTTTCACTTTTCATGTGACTTCAGTCTGCAACTTGATCAGTTTACTGAAATAAACTGTCTTCAATAACTATGAGGCAAACCATGTGGGTTTGAAAAGGGTCAACTGAGACAAAAACAAGGTTTTAAAACATTGATCTGACAGCGATGCTCGATGATCTGAAGCTTTCAATCTGGCTGCTGTCCTGAAAATCTTTACTGCGTTGCTAGTGTTATTGCTTGGGCAAAGCTTTTACCACAAAAGACTGTGTCTGGAGATGGACAGTTAATGAGCTGTTCTCTGACTTCATTTTCACCCCATTTTAACAACATTTCCATTGTTTTACCCTTATCCTCTGCCTGGAGGCTTACCTAGCGCTCTTAACTAGATGCTCTTCTGCTTCCCCATCACTTGCTAACATTTGAGGACCACAGGTTTCTCACACTCCCTTGCTCTCAGCGTCACACAAGCTACCAGCATGTCTACATCTGTTACCAGCAGCAGAAGCAATATTTACCCTGTGTGCTTCACCACAGCACAACTCCTCGTCCAACCAAACATCATCAAGTCCATTTCAGTCTGAGGGACTCTTATGCCTGTAGTCTAGGATGGGTCATACCACAGTGTAATTGAAGCACACTCTGTACGAAGACAGTGTGAAAGGCAAAGGTCAGGATTATAGCTGTACATTAAGATAATGTCACAAACAGCAACTGATGTCAAAGGGGCAATATACAGATTCAACGAGATTTCTTTTACTCTTTTAATCTTATTGGCCCACAGGTTCTACAAAATGGAAGTCTCAATAAACAGAGAGGTTTGCCTCCATAAATGACCAGTGGAACACCTAGAGTCCTCTAGAAAATGTTTTGAAACTCAGTACCAAACAGCAACCACCAAATATGTTCTGCAATGGGGAAAATAATGGAATGGATGTTTATTGTTTTAGTTTCCTGAAAACTATTTGTTAATTAGAAGACTTATTAATAATTTGATATTTTAGCTGTTACTAATAAGAGTGGGGGTTTTTTTTCTGTGTGGTGGTGGTGAAATCAGGGAAAGGGATAGGGGGGGGTTAATAGAGAGCAGGCCTATTTTATGAAACTACTGGAAAAGACTTTCTCTTCTAACCAAGTGTCTTAGGGGTCAAATCCTTATCTGGGGTGTGTGCAGAAGGAGCCCAGGTTTTTTTTGTCCTTCACCTGCAGGAAGTAAATTTGAACCTCTACAGCAAAGCACAAGTCACCAGCCCTATGTTAGACGCTGTTTGCAGTATTTCCTCTTGACACTGGCCTGATTTGTAAGATAATTTACAACTGACTATACAGTGGCTTGAACTCAACATGCTGCCCTAGATGAGGAATCACCTCTGCCACACTAACTGCCTTGGCTTTTTGAACCAGTTGAGCACCTCTGTGGTAGAAGAGGGATTTTTCATGAAAGATGAGAAAACAAGGCCAGGCTTCTCATGAGGGTGGAACCATTTTCAGAGTTAACTGTCTTTCTGGGCAGGGATTTGAACTACAGGTTATGATTACTTGCAAGCTCATTAACACATTTTAACAAGGTTCAGCTCCTCTTCTGAGATGTTTCAATTTATACCAATCCTTGGAGTTTCCATTCCACAGTAAAATCTATTTTTTACTTCCCCACACCACAGAAACAGCAGAACACAACAGTATTATTGAGGCTATGGCTCTCAGCAGAAACAAACAGATGAGAAAGTAGTAACTTTTATAAAGATGCTGGCATGATCCTACTTTCTTCAGTTTCCCAGGTGAATTTTCTTTCCCACTGGATATCACTATCAAACAAAGACACTGTTTCCTTTTTTTAAGGACTTATTTCATTATAGTCCTGAGACACTGAGACGGATGAAGAAAAAAAGTACAACCCTTCTCATCTGACAATTAGGATGTATATGAGAAGTACACTCCTTAAATTTCAGACTTTCCCCCAGTGAATAATTAATAATACAAAGTATTTACAGAGGGAATTGAACCAGTTTGCATGTACGTTTTCATAGTCTTGACTTCCCATTCCAATGTATGACTGACTTTTTTTTCCTTCCTTTTTTTTTAATGGGAGGATTCCTGGGTTTTTGACCAGTCCTAACATATGCATTACTCTACTGGAATCCTCATTCTGTCTCTTCACATCATTTCCAGAGGATGCAAACTGAGCTGAATAAACTTAGTTGATATTATTGCTGAAACACAGTTCGAAACACTAGAGGCTAGAGATATTGGCAGGAAAATGTCAAGCATTACAATGTGGTGGTGTTGGGCACTCACTTGTAAACCAGGATATCCAATAAAATACTAAAAAATATCTCTAAATATTTTAAAGAGCAGCCATACTCTGAAAAGGGACTGTAAAACAGCTTTATAGGCACCGTGTTTATATTCTCTCTTAAACTTGCTTATTCTTTCTCAAAGTGCAGCACATTATATGGACCCACTTTAGAAGCTGCAAGTTTCTGCAGCTTCTCCAGAGCCCACCTGCACATGTAAAAAGAGACCCCTAAGACAAGACTTTTCTCCTTAGCTGAGAGCTCTGCAGGAAAAAGCAGAGGGGTGATACACACTCCTGGGTCTCATCTCTGGCAGTCTAAAGATGTGAGGACAGCACATACCCAAATGCAGCAGGGAGACACTCAAGGGAATCAGCATAACTAGCAGGGCATGGTGCCCAAGCTCATCAGCCTCAAGGCTGTCCTGCTTTCTGGACTTGAAATCATGTGCCAGAAGAGCACTGGACCATGACCTGTGGAGGAGCTTGGGTGGAGTTTTCCACACCTCATGTCTAGCAAATATAGACCCACTGCTACATTAGCAAGGCACATGAGTGGAGACAATCAGTGCTGGTTTGGTGCAGTCACAGTCACTGTGCGCCTATGTGGATTGTATGCGCACAATGAAATGGGCATACATCATCTTTGTATCCAGTTATTTTCCCAATGTATAACCCATTCATTGTCATGCTTGTAGCAGCTCTCGGACAAGAATGTTCCTAAATTAAGCATGTATCAATGAAGCAAACAGTAAGCTGAATTTGCAATTTAAATTTTACATAAATAATGGTCTGGTTTTTAAATACATCTGTACCTGCATATGTAGAAACATGTATGCTCTTGCACACACGTTTCTTCTTTTAATTGATCTTTGTCTTGCCCATTTACATGCTAACATTTTCCAGCTGGGGAAATTATTTTTAGCCTTCTATAAAAAAATGAAGCATTAGGTGTAAAGACAATGAACTGAGGATCCTTTGGTCTTCTACAACATGACTACACATCTATTTCAAATTGAAAGGTCTGATCCTGCTTGAGCTTAAGTTGTGCATAAGCTGAGTGTTAGTCATGAGTCTTCACAAAGCTATGCACCCATTTATTCTTCGTAGGAGCAAACTCAAAATAGATTTTAAAGCCTATTTCTAAATACCCATATTTGAAAGCTTTGTTCATACTTCCTTCCATTTTTAAACATAATTAAAAAGAAAAGCCATTCTTCAGAGAAATGCATACCAGTTTGCTAAGTTCCCCCTTTCCCAGGGTAGTATCCCAGAAAAAGACAATGTTTCTTCTCCCCAAAATAAGTTCTGGTTGCACTAAACTGAATCCAGTGAGAGAATTAATTGTCTGTGGTCACAGATGAATCAGAACTCTCTTTTGGTAATTTGGCTCAAGATATAAGAAGACAAATTTATTAGACAAAATTTTAATGCACACATTAGAAAAGAAAAAGGTTCAGCAAAATGCTGTAGGTGGCATTAATTGCACAGGATGAAAAAGTCAAACAGCATACACATGAAAAATGTATGTTCATTCTATTTTGTGTGAGGTTGCAACTTTGCACTCACACATGGGTATTTTAAGTGCTAAATTAGCAGCTACATGCCTAAGAAGAAAGATACATTTTAAAATTCGGATATAAAGTGATCAACAAATGAAGATGGAAATAATACACTCAGATATGAGGATACAGCTCATGTTTTTGGAACTGCTACACAGACAGGATTTAAAGTTGGGAGTTAGCTTACTGAAAGTAGGGGGAGAGTGTGAAACTAACCTTTTGGGGGGAGTTTATGCTTAGCATAAAGACAAATATGGCTGTGGGCTTAACTTCATGGCTTGACAACCAAAGCAAAGCTATAATATTGAACAAAAGGGTCCCTCTTCGATGTGGGAGAAGAAAACCTGTTGACCAGCTGATAGCTGGAGTCATGCATTACAAGGAACTAAATGCTCATAGTTTGCAGATCCCTTCCCACAGGGAGCTAGGACGTCCTACTCTCTCTCCATCTGTGCACCATGGCAAGCATGAAAATAGTTCCCTGAAGATCCTGCCGCTATGCTGAGCCTTCTCAAACTCTTTCCGTCACCACTTGAAATAAGAGTATGCTTTTCCCTTGTTAAAGAAGATTAATCTGCCATGATGTCAATGACTGAGTGGACTTCATGTATTTGGTCTCAGTCATGGTATTTTTAGCCTAATTGGAGACAATGTTGTTGATTTAGACCATCTGCTGAAAGATGACATCCTTTTGAGGCACTCACAGACCATAAACAATAACGGCTCAACACGCACAGCGATGTTTCACACTTCTACCCACCATTTCCATTAGAGGATCTCAAAGCTCTGTACATACCAGTGAGTTTAGCTTCCCAGAGACTTCGATGAGTGGACAATACTCCTGCTTTACAGATGGCAAGATGAAAGCCCGAAGAAACCAAAGAACCTGAATTCAAGATCACTCAGAAAATGTTTGGCAGGGTGGGGAATAGAAACCAGGTCATCTTACATGTGGTTCTGCAGTTTATTCACTCGCCCGGTACTCTGACCTCACTGTGCTCCATGAACCTCATCATAACTATATGGGATATGCAGCTGTTAGTAATAATACACTACCTGTTTGAACTAAAAACACACAGGCAGATGGAGATACAGTAGGTTAATAGCTATTCCAAGAAGCAATCTTTTAAGGTACCAAGAAATTGCTTCTGTTAACCTTTTCCCATTGTGACATTTGACCAGTTTATATGCAGGTTACAGAGGTCACCCATTATCACCGTTTTATGAGACTTGGGTTTCCTCTGATCTTTCTCCACATTCTGCATTCTATAGCCTTTACCTGATCCAGCGAATGGTAATATTAACCAGCTACAATACATTTTTTCCTTATGACCAAGGGTCTGCAGTCATATAGAAAGTCTAATGTAGCTTTCTTTTCACTTAGATTTTTGGTCTTCTTACAGTCTTATACCAATTTTATGGCAAAATCTTATTCCCCTACATCTTTGATCCAGCCTCAGTTTCATATGTATTTTAGAGTTGGATATTATGTTACTAAAGATATGTTGGCTGTTCTCTGTTTTTCAGTTATGCCCGTTTTGTTGATATACCCCTCCACTGTCAAGCTATCCTTCCTGTTGTACTCCTTGTGTCACGTCCAGATTTTTACAGCTTTTACTTTAAAACAAGCATTGCATAGATCTGTGTGCTAACACAGTTGTAAAATATTGGGGTGTGTCTGGCTTATCAAGTCCTTTTGAGATTCAGGCAATCAGCACTGCTAACTTCCTTGCCTGATTTGTATGCCTTCAAGGACATAAGTCATTCGTGCAATCATTTTCCAAAGTGATATAACAAAGACCCCTTAGGGGAGAAAGGGTATGTTTTGATCTAAATTCATATCATACAGGAAGTTATACAGAGAAAAAGGAATGTGGTGATGATTTAATTATTCTCTTCAAAGCAAAAAGCATGTTATTAGCAAGAGGCTGTGACTCAGAGGTTTATACTTGGTTTAAGTTCTTATTAGCGTGTTTGAAACAAGGGAGATTGATTGATTCTTGTTCACTCATTAAGCTCATTAATTTACAAAGATTCATTGCACTGGTGTTAATTTGAGAGTTGCAGGAAGTTGCAAAAAGGAATTGAATATGGTTCAGATAAAGTTATTTCTTACAGTCTGATCACTGATTCCCTGTAAAACTTCCTTTGAGCCCCATTTTTGAGTCTTGTTTTCTGCAGTTTTAACATGTCTAACATGAGTTAGTATGAAGGGGGATGGGCATAGGCACTCACCTCCTGACCCAAAACACTTTGTAAAATTGTTTCCAGAGCAGTTACTTTAACAAATATCATTTTGACATCTAGTAGTTTTATTGTTGTTATTTCTACCTTGAGCTTCTCTACCATGAGAAAGCAAACACGAGAGTTTGAATTGTCAACTGTTCCAGCATTAACAGTGCCATCTAAGGATTCCAGGCGATTACCTTTGTTTGAGTCAGGCCATCGCCAATACAATTTCTTCCTTAGATATCACATCAGCAATAAAAAATGTGAATACAGGGTTTGTTAAGCAGGAAGATACTGAGCTCCTTCACAAGGCTAAAGCAAGCTAAGGTGTGGACTACAGGAGATAAAATAAAAACATTATTTCAGTTTCTGCCCTAAATCCAAACCAAGCAGAATCAGCACAGCTTTGGGTTAAACCACCTTCCCTACTAACAACTGCCTTTAATTTATTACAACCTGGCTTTACACTGTTTAGTACAAACTATCGAGATTTAAGGAACAGTCAGTGATTCAGCATATCCCAGTTGGGGTCTGTTTGCCAGAAAGCAAGTGTTCAGTGCTTTTTCTAAAAAGGTAGCACCTTTTAAATATCTCAGTTTGCTGTTACAAAACAACAAATATTCCCCATTCCCTACTAAGCTCTGCTTCGGAATATATTGGCTGTGGTGTGATAGTTAAGCTTCCTATGATGAAAAGGGTCTGTTCTCTGTTACACTCTTAATGGATTAGCATCTTTCTGGTTGAGGCAACACTTTTCCTCTCCAGTCCTTGATGCTGAAAGGTTAGGTAGGAGCGCAGGAGGTCAACTTTGTTACTTTTTATGGAGGCAGAAAATGGCATAAAATGAAAATAATTTCCTGTGAAAGCTGAGGACATTCCTTCATTAGATTTGTTTCCTGTGCTGGGTCATATGGCTTTTTTCCTTTCTTTCTTTTCTTTTTTTTTCTTTTTTTTTTAAACATGCATTTGCTGGTTTCCTGTGCCCCAAGGGCCTTAGTGATCTGCTTTTATTAGACCAGGCCCACCAATGCTGTTCTGTATGGTAGGAATGAATGAACTGAGTGAATCAAAAACATCAGAGGCATGCTTGATAAGGGACAACAGGTGATATTAGTTTGATAGAGGCTAAACTACACGTTATGAAAAACGGGTTTATTACGAAGCCACCTTCTAAACTGCCACTTCACCTTGGTACCTCACAATTACAGGAGACACATCCTCTTCCAAACAGCACCAGGTGGACTTCAAACAGTCCTGGTTACTCACCTGCCTCTTTTTTTGGTATTGAATGTAAAATGTTGAGCAATAATAGGATCCAGAGATTGTTTTGTATTTTTTCACCCTCTTAAAAGCTGTTGTTGCCTGGTGGGAGGGAACAGCTGGTCACCTCTTTCCTGGCTTTGGTGGAATGGAGAGCGAAACAGTGTCCTTCGTTCCCACTGCCAATGGACCTGAATCTCAGGCAAACTGTCAAGAGAGTCCCAGAGATACGGTCTGGACACAGCATGAGCCAGACCAGCGCAAAAGAAGAAGATGATGCAATATGTCAGGTCGTGCTGACTGGCTCATTTCTCTGCAGTATCAGAGCAGGGGATTGCTTTTTCATAGTTTTTTTCATGACTTTAAGAAAAAACACAGCAAAAGTGAGCAATAAAACAAATCTGTAAACAGGATTATAGGGTTCGAACTGACTGCTATCACCGAGAGATAAAATTTGTGTTTATAATAAATTGCTTAGTGAAACTGTCAGTTCCTCACTTAGTAGCTCTCAGAAAGGCAAACTGAGTATCGGGATCTATTAGGAAAGGATTAAGGTATAAACCAGAAATCATCATACTACTGTAAAATCTATGTATACCTGCATTTTAGTTATGGTACACAACTTAAGATGCTTTCCTTCCCTCCCTCTTCCAACATCTTCAGTAAGGATATAGTAGAACTAGGGAAGTTTTCAAAAATACAACAAGGGTAATCAGAGACATGAAACATTTTCCATATGAGGAACAAACAAACAGTCAGAACTTTTCAGCCTGGAAAAAGATGAGTGGAAGAGTATCTGTGAAAACATGAATGACATGGAGACTGTGAAAAGGAAATAATTGTTCACTGTGTCTTCCAATACCAGAAGTAGTACATCGACCTATCAGGCAGTAGGTTCACAGACCAAAAGGTGATTTTTCTTCACCCAAACAGAAGAGTTCCTGGCCCCCTGGGCACTGTGGATACTGGAAGCATTTATGGTTTCCAAAAGTGATTGGAAATAATCATGAAAGGAAAAAGAAACGAGGAATTTTTATTAAACACTACTATCCACCTCAGCCACTGAGTTGGTCTAACCTGATTCAGCTGTTGGTATGTTCTCATACTGTGTTCTCAGAGGGGGGATTATGAGATTTCTTGTAGCTCACCTCTAAGTATGGACTATTTTGATTCTGACTAGTTTTTAAGCTCAAAAAACCTTTGCTCAGTTCAAGTAGGAATTTTGTCTGGATATGGGTTTATTAGAGACTGGAAGAGAAAAGACATCCCAAGGAATTTATGTGGAATGAAATACTCTATCAGTGCAAGTGGCTGTGGGTAATCTTAAAACCTTGAGTAATTACACCAAGAAGCTGTATGTAAGACTTCACTGATTTTAGTACATGAATACATGCAGGAATTTTTCTTAAGAGTTTTCAATCGAGTGTGTCAGGCAGATCACACAAAACTGAAGGACTTTGGGAAATGTTTACCTTATGCTTTTTTTCTTCCTCAGTAGGCTAAAAAATACTCTCTGAAGTAGTGCCTCTGAGACATTTCATTCTTTTTAACTTCAGACACCTTACCCACCACCTGAACTCTTGAACAATAGTTGCCATAGAATTCAGATCATTATTTTGTGTTCTACTGTACGTTAAGTAAATTCACTTCTTGCCCAAGGAATACAAGACCTGCAATCTTGTCACTGTTTTTGTTTAGTAGCTCTTTTTCTTTCCTCTGAGCACTTCATTATTATACTGAAAAGCAGTGCCTAATGAAGAGTTTTACTTCAACAATTATGACAGACAGGCCATAAGAACATGAGGTGGTCAGAAGCAGAAGAGTCTTTATATTGTCTGCAGCTGGCAAATACTAAGTGTCCCCCCAAGAAATTTTAATATGACAGATAAGTTTATTATCCAAGGAAGAAGCCTCAAAAGAATGCATTTTGCTGTTAATAGATGACCTGTTAGTCATACCAGTCCAGTTCAGAGCTCTTGTTTCCAGTGGTCAGATGTTTATGTCATTTTTAGAAGCAATTTGTAAGACCTTAATTTTCTAGGATTGTTGTCCTAAAGGGAGGTGATGCTGAAATACAAATGATATTACAAGCTGAAAGGGGGACCACAAAAGCAATGAGAGTTAAAACAAAGTGAAGATATATTAAACTGCAACTAAGATACTTCTATAATGGTGTCAACTGTAACCTTTCAGAGAGTCTTAAGAGAGGAAGGACAGAAGAACTGAGTATGCAAACTCATGGCTAAACTAAATATGATTAAAATTACGTGGTATTAGTATACATTCCAATGTATATCAAGAAAAGAATCAATTTGATATGAAGCTCTCACAAGGCTACAATCCAGGAGATCAGTTGTTTGAAGGGCCTGTTTATGTCTAAACAGAATGGAACACCAGTAGAAAGAGCAGCCAGAAGGATGATGGAATTTGGCTGGGTTCCGAAACCAAGTACATCATGGCACATTGCTTTCAGGTCATGAAAGAAAACATATGAAAGATATAGACATAAATCTCCATTTAGAGATTCAGTCCTAGGTAGGGAACAGTCATCAGGATAAAAAGAAGACAACAAACATGGTGGAGCAGTTATTACCATTGCCAGTCCCAGCAGTGGACATTCAGGCACTTTCTTACTTGGATTCTGCATTTCAACCATAAACAACTACAAGATGACCTATTTTCCAGGGTTTTGATAGAGAATAAATGTGGGTTTTGGCTTCCAAAATGTGGTGAATGAAATCCTTAGCTATATTACATATTATTGACACAAATAATCTACATCTCAAGCAATCTGCACTTCTCTAAAGATAGAATTTCTTGAATGTAGCCACTCAGATACATCTGTGGATAATTTACGTCATCAGGTAGTTCACCACAAAATTCATTAAAGAACTAATCGCAGTATGAGACAGTATTAGCACATTTAAAATAATTGCTCGATGAATAAATAGTGCTATAATTTAGCATAATTTCAGAAAACGACAGAGCAACCCAGAATTTCAACCATATTTATCAAAATGGAGTCGATTCTTTTGCTTCAAAGCATATGCTGGATTTTGTCATTGAGCAGAGCATTGCCTTTGGCAGCTGTTTCATGTTCACAGTTGGCATTTGGAGATAGAGCAAAGTTTCATCAGTTTAATTTTCTGAAGTGTTGGCATGATCTTCCCTTTTGAATTCAGCCTGCATGTGCTTGGGGAACATCCTTTTTTCTTTTTCTTTATTTTTAATAGACAGATTTTCAATCACTGACAACCCAAGTGTTCTGCAAATTCTCCCACTTCTTTTTGCTGCAATTTTTTTTTACCAATTCTTCTTTTTTTTTTTTTTTTTTTTTTGTCAAAAATGATTAAAAGCTGTAATTACTCATTGTCACATGGCTGTAGTAATTTTATCTGGCCTCTAGAAATGGCCAACCTAATTTCATCTCAGAGAGATTTTCTGTGATCTTTTCCAGTAGCCAAGGTGAGGCAATTTTGTAAATAAAAGCCCCCACTATCATTTTTCAATACAGTTTGTCACCACTTCATAACTCATCCCTTTTTTTTTTATTAACTCACAAAATCCTTTTGTCAGAGTTTCAAGAGGCTTCACTTCATGCTTTTAAAGAGTTTATTTTTCTATTAGAAGAACAACTCGGAACAAGCATAAAGTTAGTTTTCTGAGGTATGGTGCTAGAAATAATCATGCTACTTGCATCTGCTTCATCAGCTGGTTTTCTTACAGGGTTGTCAAACACAGGGGAATTCATCAGCGAGGTACAAACTGCTTGCTGCAAGATTTGAGTTCACTGTTAGGTCAGTGATAGACGAAGAAAAGCTCATCACTTTTTCTAAGGAGACATCAAGCATCTCTTTGACTGAGGTTTTACAAGTATTCTTGGATCACTTCAGTTTCAATAGCATGTGCACGAATTTGGGCCATCTTTAACATTGCTGATTTGTATTTTTTTAGGCCTTTTACTGAGCAGTTGCTATTACAATTCAACTATTGTTGAATAGTAACACACGTTTTCAGATGTGTCTCAATAGTACTTTTCTGGCAAAAAAAAACGTTTTCCCGGGATGATGTATGCAAGGGAGTTTTTTCCCTCTTCTCTCTGCAGTGAACACGCACTTTGCCTGTGCTAAATTCATGTTTACCCATCGCAAGGCATAGGCTACAGCTTCGAGCTTGAATTCAGCTGGAAAAGCTTAGCATGTTATTTCTGCTGTCATTGAAACCACTGAATCCTGCTGTCAAATAGCTTGATGCTATTCATGAACAGCTTGTTTGTATCTCTATAGTTGCCACCTTCCCTGGTTAAGGTAATGTTGTGTAGCTGTAGGAGCTTCAGAAATAAGAAGCAGGAATACAGTGTGAGGAAAGGCTAAGGCTAGAGAGTGGTGATCCTGCCCTTATGTAAATCTTTCCTTCTGAGGGAAGCTGCTGAGTCAGAGAGTCCATTTCACCTTGGAGGCTTTCTGTTATGGAGGAGAACAAATGTAATTGGGGATGATAGATCTCAGGATGGAGAAGAAAGTTATATGGAGTAAGAAGCAAAAGGCAACCAGTTGCTGTGCTTAACTTCATTTTGTGCTAGCCTCCTTCAAGGAAGCACCATGATTGGCTTTTATTTTTACCTGGTTACACGTATTGTAATCTTGAATGTACCACATGTGTGAAAGAAGTTGTCCCTTTGTTTATTTTTTCAGCAGTGTTGATATCTATGCATTGTACTGTAAACCCCCAGTTCCTTTACTACGAGAGAGACTAATTGCTCTGCATTCACCTTCTCTACCAGTCAGTTCTCTGTAGATCATATTGCAGAAGGTTTCTGTGCTGTTATTATGCCTGGACAAGCTGTTTCTCTCTGGACTTGAAATAGGTGAAATTTCCTTGATTCACGGGTCAATGTGAGGAAACTGCAACATGCTCCCACATAGCCATGCACAACGAATAGATTAAGCATGTTGAATCAATTATTCATCACCTACAACACCTTTGGTACTCTTCAGAGGGCTGGGGGATTCTGGTAGCCATGATGGGATTCAGATTTCTGCTCTTAAGCAATTTGCCCACTTCTCATGTGAGGCCCAGAAGAAGGAGGAAACATTTCGTTGGAGGGTAAACAATCATTCCACTGTCTACAGTAAATGACTCTAGTCACCAGTGCCAATGTTCATTCCTGATCCTGTAATGAGAAGTGCTCAAAACTCTGGCAGTGGAAATTCCAAAATGTTATTTTTACCTCAGGCTTGTAAGGAAATGAGGCTTGTTTGATCATACTCTGTGTGCATGCATGTGTCTATCTGTCCGTCTGACCTTTCTTAATAACGTTTGAGGTCTTTGTCTAATTTCAATGAATCTTATGAAACAGAAATCCCAAGCAATGTTAAGCACCAAACAGCTTCAGAAAAGTAAGCAGCTGCATAGAAAAGGTATGTTCTTTTGGTGTCTCTATCAAGTGAAAGGCAAACATTTTGACCAGCTATTAGAAAGGGCTGTTGAAAGCCAAACTATATTAGCTCTTTTCCACCTTCTGTTTTCTTACTACTTGACTTTTGCCCATAATCTTTTTTGCAGCTATTACATGTAAAAGTGGTAACGCACTACAGACACTTAACCAGAGCACCCCAGGGAGAAAGAGCTCAGCTTGAGTATCTCAGTACTACAGATGTCCAATTTGTGACAACACCTATGTTGCTTACAGTGTCAACAGCCCTCTTCTGATTCAGCATCCTAATACCTCGTCCAAAAAGATAAAACTGGGAAATGCCAATGGAAAGCCAGTTGTCAAATTCAAATATCCAAATGTCAGCAATCAGGCTGCAGGAAAATACATTTGTCCAAGTATCTCAAGGCTTTGTTGCATTTTGCCTTCTTCCACCTGTGATATGGCATAATACACTGAAAATTAAACATACACTGCACACAAACTCAATAAGCAGATGATGTACATATACGGGAATACCAGCTGAATGATTAGACGGGTGGGATTTACCCATTCTAAATTTTGTCAAAATGTCTGAATTTTCATATAAAAATCTGGATGTTCCCATTGTAGATTTTGGAAGAAAATTCATTGCTGGTGTCAGAAGAATGCCACTCCACTGAGTAGTCTGCTTCATAAAGCCTCCGTTTAGCTTAGTTCTGGTAAGTTTTGAATCAGTGCTACGCTGACATCAATATCAAGGCCAAATAAACCACATTGATGTACTTGGATCCACTTATAACTATTACTGTTAAACAGCAACTAGGTTAGCAAAAAATCCCGTAATACAAATATAAAGAGAAGTATCTTATTAACTAGAACTAAGTAAATCATTACAATACATTGATAAGAAAAGGTTAGGATACTCATTATAAATACATGGAAGAGATAGAAACAATAATATTAGAACTGTTGTAAAAGGGCAGATCTAAAGTATTTAGAGTGATTAAAAACACAGATTACAGAGCAAACGCCTACATTTATGATCATAGTAGGTTTTCCTCATACCTAGATTAATTGTCTCATGTTTTTTTAAACAGAAACAGTTGAAAAAGTTTCATCACTGGATATTTTATTTAGCTTTTCTTCCACTACTATAATGCTTTGTAGGATTTTCAGAAATATTAGAAAAGTTATATTTAAGCAAATTCTCATGAGAGCTTTGAAGCAGACCAACTGTTCTCACTGTAAGCCTAAAGAGCTATAAATCTGCTTTGTTTCTGCACAGGACTCTGAGAGCAGCTGGGCAGGGATGTGTGACTGGGCTTGGTATTTCAGATGCTCTGAACTTCTCAAGGAATGAATGTCTTTGGTATTCTGCTGCACATGATGTCACTTGGCAAGGGGAGTGGATGTACACCACTTCATGTACAACACTTCTGCGTGGTGTAACACCAAGTCCAGTGCTCAGTGAAGGGACTGCTTTCGTGTTTGCCTGTAAGACCATTCATCTGCATGTTGGAGAAGTAGGTATTTACAGTTAATACAGCAGCAGAGTCAGATGGACCACAGTCTTTTAAACAGGTTGCTGCTATCCTAAATTTTATAAACTATCAGATTACACTGGGACAAAATTTGCTGTTGTAAATAAGCAACACACTTGAGAAAATGCCCACACTGGACAGCTTTAAGCCATTGACTTCTGTGGGAAGAGCTGAATGCAAGCACTTCAGACATCCTCGCCATGAACTGCATTCCTCTCACACACTTTTTTCAGTTTTGTCTTGAACTTGTTCCCTCTTGCTGTCCCCACATATAAGGACAAAGGGTAAATCATCCCGATCAACAGCGTGGTTGCAGAAGTGTGTGAAGGTCTCAGTTGCAAGTGACCCAAGTGGCAAAAATACGCAATATGTTTATTCCATCTTCTTGGTGGGCATCAAGAACCATCTAAAGAGGGAATAGTGTAGAAGAGTTGGGAAGCTCACTTTCAGACATTTTTGTCTATAATGAAAAAGTAATTTGGTAATCTTACTGATTTTCATTATACTTCTTTTAAAATCATTAGAAAAGCTAGCTGAAAAGGTAGATTTTCTTATTTTAAAAGGACATATTAAAGGTCTTCCTATGACAAAATATTTTCACTTTCTCTGAATAAAGGTTTTCATTGACCTGCAATAAATACATTTTTTTATATATTGTTCTGTAAAAAAATTCTGTAAAATTCTGGTTTATATCTTTATTCCTGTTGGCTGGAAAATCCATTTTCTGACCAGCTACACAAAATAGTCACAAAACAAAATTTTCTCTTTTCTGTCAAGCAAATTCTTACTTGTACTTTGAGCACTGATATAATAATCCTTGGTGCTTTAGGGAGACAATGCATAACATATTTACCATGCACTTAAGGTACATTGCTTCTTTCAACTCAGAACCAGTGGGGTCCTCAAACTTTAATTAACTTAGTTCAGAACATATTGTGGATAAGAGAGCAATTTACAGAGTGGGAGTTACCAGGTATAGGAGTAACCTGAGATGTAGGACAATGGTGTCCTTTTCCAACCTGAGCTGCTGCAAAGGTTGGACAAGTCCTTTTGCTTCTCTCTGAAGAGCCCCTGCCCCAATTCTGGAAAACAAAAAATAAAGTTGCTTCATTAATAATGTATTTTGAGACTGATGGATAACAAGGTTACATAGGAGCTAGATAATAATCATAGAATCATAGAATATTTAGAGTTAGAAAAGACCTTAAGATCATCTAATTCTAACTCCCCTGACGTGGGCAGGGACGCCTCAGACTAGACCGATGCTCTGTCCAACCTGGCCTTGAACAGTGCCAGGGATGGAGCATTTACCACAGTTTCTTACTGATTCTCTTTAAGAGATGAGGGAAGAACATGAGAATGCCTGTGATCACAAAGCAGGATAGAGTTTGGGATTAGAGCATAAAAGCTGTAATTCCCAAATCCAAGGTTTTTAATTTTCTCTCATTTTTAAAGAATACTATCTCATTTTTAAATATTCTTTCATATGTAAATACTTTCTCATATCATAAAAATAATTACTTTTTTTTTTTTCTTACCAGGTCTCACAACCTTCCTGTGTGATCTTCAAATTCAAAGATTCTGATTTCTTTGTACTTTGGTCTATGCCATGAGATTTAATAATAATGCATCCATCAAGAAAGAAAATAATGAAATCTAGAGCATCTATATTCTGTAATGATCAAGAGGGTTAATCAGGCAAATTAATCCAAATGCTCTATCGTGGTAAACATCAGGGACCTCACAGTCCACCTCTAAGTGGAATCTCTGTGCACCAATGAATGAAGTGTACAATGTTCATGGAAGAACAGAAGGATGTGTGAGTGATCTGATCTTCTAGCCTTTTCATGGGACTTTGCCTCAGGTGACATTGTTAGTCAGAAGGTATTGACATCACCAGACAGAGATGACTTTTTTCCTTTTATAGACAAAGATAAAAGTAGAGATTCTTCTAGAAAGCGATTTTGAGCAGATGACGGATTTAGGTGCCCTGAATTGGCTTCCGGGGATGCTGTTCTTTCTCTGTCGATCAGAGGTACAGTCGGGGAAGACTAGCTGGAGGAATAATCTGTCTCTGGTGCCAAAATTCAACAAGCTTCCTTTCTTTTCCCACTTTTTTGCCTTTGTAACTCACAGTTAATTTACAGTGCTGACACTATCCTTCCTATTCAAGCTCATCCCAAGAATAGAACAAGCAGCTCCTTCGGAAGGTACCATAACAGATAATATAATTTTAGCATTCCCTGCATGGGCACTTACTGGGGATGGCTATGCCAGTTAATGTCCAAAGCAGCATGACCTCTTTGCAAGAAAGCAATGGGTATCTTCATTCGTACTGCAACCAGAGTCTTTAAAAACCTTTATAAATTTTTCCCATCATTAAAAGCTGAACTAGTTGGTTCAGATAGCTGGTTTCCCATCTAAAGGACAGATTATTTTCTCAAAGTATTTTGAAAGGAAATGACTTCCATTTGATTTCAGTTCAAATTCAACCTCCTGGGAAGGGTCCAAGGCAACCACATGATATAGCTGGCAATCACCTTCAAGCAGCACTCTTGAAGTGTTACCCTTCAGAGGCATGATCAAATCAGCCAGTAAAGGGAAACAGAAGAGAGACAGGTTCTCTTTCCACTGAAACCAGGGATGACTCTAAATGCTGGGAACATCTCACCAATGATCTTTGCTTTCACCCTAGCCTGTGGCTTTGATATGAATATCTCCTATTCCTTCCTCCAGACTGGGAATAAGGGATAAAGTTTGCAATCTGGGAAGAAGGTGGTGTGTGGTCTGCCTTTGGAAAACTAGATGAAAACATCTTTTTTGTCACAACGAAGATACACTAAAAGACAGAATGTGGCTATATGCCTTATGTGCATACCTTAAATTATTTCCCCCTCCTTTAGTTTTCCCAAATTGAGCATTGGGTTCATGACTTACCTTCTCAGCTTTCCAGAATTTGTGGTGTGTTTCATTTTGTTTAAAAAACTGGGGCAAACCCAGGGAAATGACTTCAGCTGTGTGGTGAGAATTGCTAGCTGCTAACTGAACCACAGAGCACTGCTGGGAAACTGCATACTTGCATCTGATAACCATTTTATGGGAATGTGTGCTGACCCACAGCTGTGGTTCTCCGCAAAATGCTGGGAGCATGAGTCCTCTTCTAGCAAACATACTTCATGGTCTATTCTTAGCCCTTTTTTTTTGTAGCAGACTTGTTCTTTCCTCAACATTAAGTGGAAGAGAAGCAAAAAATCAGCGATGTTTCTTGCGCTCGATTGTGTCTGTAAATAGCTTGTAAACCGAGGTAACACCATTAACTGCAGATCTGGTATGTATCGGTGTGAGTTGGATAAGGACTGAATTAATCGTATTTATTGGTTTCTTCTGCAACATCTGTCACTTCTGAAGAGTGACTGTTAATTTCACTTACGGTATTTATCCACTCAGACAGTACAAAGGTTCAAAGAAAGAAAAAGCTAACCTGTCCATACTAGGAACACCCCGGAAATGTTAGGACAGATGTTGCTCAGCTTTCCTTCTTCCCAGGATACACTTTTGTAATTGTATATATATGTATGTGTATTTTATATATATGTATATACATAAATAATATTTATGGGTAGTTAATGAGACAGGAGATAACCAAGTTGTGGTGAAAATAAGATATTATGTTTGACCTTTCTGAGGCAAAAACTGCATTTGAGTTTTCCTAGGTTATTGAAAAGATTTCATTGTTCACAGCTGAAAATGATCTGATACTTCATTACTTTAAAATAGATTGAGTCACAAGTTTACTAAATCATGCCTAAATGCATTAATGTGTCAGATATGGCCCTATAAAATCCCATCAAGGTTATATTTCTGGGAGGAATCTTCAACATGAACAGATCTTCCTATCACTTAGCAGGCATGAAAGACCAAAGCAAAGTGTCATAATTTGTTTCAAAGAATGATGAAGGTCCCAAAAGTCCAGTGAACATAGATAATTTACCTCAAGATAGAGGCTTCTTGTCTCCCAGCTGTGGGAACAGTTGTATCTCTTGTTTTCAGATTATTTTAGATGACATTATTTGGTTTGATCATGTCATGTTCCTCTGAGCAATATCGCCATTAGAGGAGAGCAAACTGGTTATGCAAGTAAAATCTCACCGCACATGCAGAGTCACACTCACGCAGAAGCACACACACACACTTGCATTTATACAAGTGATTATATATGAATATGGCAAAGTAAAACATTGTGCAGGAGAAGGTCATTAAAATCTACTTAAAGGATCTTTTATTTCTTCCCCTTTTTATTGCCTCTAGTAGTTAGTCGGCTGCCTTTAGAAGCAATTAATCTCTGGTCTGATAACATTTCTCACAGCAAACTGGAGAGTTCTATTCAAACAGAGTGAAGCCAGCTATAAAGTTTCCCTCCTGAGCCCCTCATCTGACCTAGGAAGGCTCCATCCTGTTCTCTGCTTGAGAATGCCCTGGAGTCTTGTCAGCCACTTTCACAGTCCCCATATCTCATGGGATTGGAAACTGTCCTGCAATGTCTCTCCTTTTCTCTTTTGCCTTATTTGCCATCTTCTAAATACCTTCAGGCTAATTGTCGTGTATTCACCTCTTAAACAAAATTAGTATTGTGGAAATACTGTGGTGATGAGAGCTGGCAGTATATACTGAGCGCATATGTTGCTTCTTAGGGAGGTTGGTTTGTAAGGAAAGTGAAAGCCTCCAATGTGCATTATAAGGCGGCCTCCTGAGATATGGACCTTTCTTCTTTGCTTTGCCTTTCTGAAAGCCTAAGAAGTCCCACCAAACAGCTGAATTACTTAGTAAACTGAGTCACGGTGACTCTATCAGAAACCAGCACTTCCATTCCTTCAGCAAACTGTTTTATACTAGAAAACTAATTGCAGTGAAGACTAAAGGTGCTCGTGTACCATGGTGATAGGAACATTCAAGACAGAGAACACCAACAGGCAATCAGTGCAGCTTTCTTGCAAACATTTCGCAATTCCACCCAGTCTAATAGGGAGCGTGAACCCACTCTTCCCTCCATGTGCAGTGCTAACATCCAAGTTACTTGTGTGCAAGCTGGAAATCTGAGGAGCTGTGTCTGTCTGCACCATTTACCACCTGCTAACAAAACCACTGGGGAGACCTTGGGCTTCTTTGTTCCAGTGGATGGTGTAGATATGGCAGGGTTGAGCTTGGATGCAACCTGCCTGCACATCAGCAGCGGCAAAGGAAGCTGCTTCCCAAGGTTTCTTCACCCAAGTCTTTCTCTCAGGGCACTTAAGGCAAGAAAAGTTTGCCAATTTGAAGTCATTCATGTAAACATTTCAAATCGTTTGTCTGCTTTGGAGTCAGCAATTTCACTTGCACGACAGTCTAGTTCAGTGAACAAATGCAATGGTTTATTTATAAGCTTGCTTCTCACCAGGGAGCCAATTTATGTTTAAAATTAGCTAATTGTCTCTTTGATGGATTTCTACTTTAAGTAAATAGAGGTCATTAAGTTTCTCTGTTAGGCTGCATTCAGAAAATAGCTGTCTGACAAGAGGTTGACCTTACTGAGAAATCCCAGGTAAAGTCAACTATTTGGAACAGCTATTTAGCTTTACACGTTAGTGAAGTGCCTAGGGAGGAAAGGCATGTCATTACCCTGACAGTCTCCTCATACCTCATGTCTTTTATGACTAGAGGTACAAGTTAGGATAACTTGAGATACACTTATAACCAAATCATTTTCTTGGTACAGAATGATTTTATTTTTCCTCCTCAGAAACACCAGTACTCCACTGATGAAACATTACTCATCAGACCTTCCAAATGGCCACTGACTTCCCTTGAAAAGAAGCAGCAGTGCTAATAAAACATTAGGCATTCTCCCAAAGTCAAACAGTTGGCTCAATCTGTGCTTTCCAAGCTCTGCCAAACCTGTTAGTATGACTCCCCTGTCTACTAAGATATTGCACACCTACATTTCAAGCTTCAAAGGTACAAGGAAACTTCTGAAATACAGTTGAACAATGCCCAAGGTATCAGAACATTCTGATATGCTCTTATCTATGATTTTACACTACAGCACATCCTCAGTGCTGGGATGTGCAATGCAAGGGAGCACTCACTGCAGTATAATTTAAACAGCAATGCATCATGCTCTGGGGAAGTGCTGCAGAGATGGGAATTTGGCCCAGCATTATTCAACATTTTAATTAATGATCTTGAAGAAGGAACGCACACTACATTTGTTAAATCTGAAGATACTACTAAATTAGGAGGTGCTGTGAGCACCAGGGAGGATGGGGAAGTTACAGAGAAGGACCTACAGCTGTCAGATATATGGGCTGGGAATACACAGCTGAAATCCATCCTGGACACAAGGCAAGTCAAAAAGGAAAAAAAAGCCCTCCAGCCTCAGTACTTAGCAGAAGGGAAATGCTGGAGAATGAGTGGAGATGACAGTTGATTAGGTAAAAATGTGCAAGTCTAATACAGATAAGTGAAATATGGAATCCCAGCACTGACTGACTTTCAGACCACAGCTGCACTGTGTTTGTCTCAGAGACTAGGAAATGCTTCCTGCATTTCCTACATGGCACTGATGAAACATTTATGAGAATGATCTTACAAAGCCAAACTAGTGGTCCAGGTGGTCTAATATCTTGTCTTCAGAAGGGTCTAGTACTACATAAAAAGGGAAAGGCATGAGAAACTCTGGAGCAAACAGTCTTTAAAGGGATGATGACTTGGCATGCCCAGAAATGCCAGGAAGTGACTTGAATAGCCTCTTTGAGGGACTAGGAATACATGAATTAGTCCTGGTGAGACTGTGAAGTCAGAGCACTGTAAGAAGCTGTAATCCTGCTAGGACCAAAGTCAGTCTCTCTGTGTGGCTCTACACTGGGGCATGGAGCCTGGAGTTCTAACATACCCTTAATGACCTGCCCACAGGGAACTTGCTTTCCCAACTAGTTAGAGGTTCCTTAGTGTCCTGAAGAGTGATGGCTTACAACCATTCCAAAATTCCTTAGGTAAAATGTTAGCCCCATGGAAATTATTGTTAAACACCCACTAAGTTCAGTGGGAGCAGGATTTCTTCCAATGGATGTATATTGTATGCCAGAGGCTGTGGAGGAATTGACAAGTCTGTGTAGGCAGCCTACATAGATTCTTCCCCTTAAAAATCTGCAATCTCCCTTTTGCTACTCCAGTAATGACTTACTTTCCCCAAAGGCAATCTCTGGAAGATATCAGCTATCCATGAAGAATTATACACTATTTAATCAGGAAATTAGCCATGGGAATAGTTCATAGAACTCCCTGAACATTTTGAAAGCTCAGTGCAAAAACAGCTTTGTGGGGAATAAAATGAACGCATAGGAAATTAAAGTTTATTATTTGATTGCTTTTGTTTTAAAATATACAAACTGAATTGGCAGAGTTACCTCCTCCATTAAACAGAATAAAGATGCTGAGTAGCTGTTTGTGGTTCTTTTCTCCTATCCTTTGATTTTACTACTGCTGCAAATACAATAGTCAAATGTGCCTTTTCCTAGACTGAGGAGAAAGGCACAGTGAGAGCCATTAGATAGGCAATTTCCTTTGAACTCTTTATTTTAGGATACTGAGTTTTGACCAAAAGCATACTTTTCTACTGCAGACCCCACAGTAGCTGAAGAACACTATGGAGTTGCAAACTAGGTTCTGTTCCCTCAATAAGCTTCATTGCTGCAGAAGGTTGACTCACCAGAAGGACAGCAATCATGGGACAGCCTCCTGACACTGGCGTGCACAATAAAACTAACTTTCTATGCATTTTACAGACAAACTGGACTAACATATACAAAAGTCTTCCTCTTCTCCTTTCTCTTTTCTTCTTCATGACTATGCTAGGAATTTGTCAGAGTAAAGAGGCTGTAAAAATGACCAGAGCCTTAAGTGATGATCTACTGCTACATACTTTTCTTCAGTCTTGTTATTTCTGCTTTTCTTGTGCTTGTGCATCACATGTATTGAGACTCTATGAAAACAATGCTCCTTATGAAATGCATCTTCTATACAGGTTTTATGGAGCACATTTAAGCAATAACTATTATTTGATTTGCATCAGACAGTGATTACTTGCGGCAACATTCCAGCTTCTAAATTGGCCAACTGTGATTTCTTCTTTTACAGGAGGATGAACTACTTCAAATCTAATTGTCTGGACCTTAGATTGAACCGTTCTGATCCGTTACTAGAACCTAATGCAATGTGAAAGACATCACATTAGTCTCAGTTTAGTTTCATACTGGATATTACAGTTGATTAAAATATTTATAAGAAACTTTTATTTTTTAACTTTATTTTAATTGCAGACAATTTCTTTTTAGTACTATTATGTTGAAAATCAATAAATGCACACAAAATGTTTCTTCAAACAAAATTATTAAAAATTATGAACATGTGCCATTATTACAAAGCAGAATAATTGAGATTTAGGAAGTATTTCTAGGAGTTAGTGCTACTGATGACATATAAAATTTTGGAAAGTGAGACATATAAACTAAAATATGCCTTGGTTTCCTCACCCATAAAACTCAGATAATTATAGTTCCTTTCCTTATAGATGCGGTAGGAATTTACATTTTAATGTGATGCAAGTTATTATCTAATTCTGCATCTAGACTGAAGTCTTGGACTCCTATTTTCTGTCTGATTATTTTTAATGTAGACCTTTGCATTTTTCTTTCCAAATGATGGGACTCAGCAGAGAATGAGTTTGCACTTAAGTGTGTTTTGGTGAAGAGTTAAACCTTGATTAAACTCACTTTTCTGAACATGGCAAGGTGGACTTACAGCTTGGAGGTTGTGGTGGTCTCTAGAGGGAGGCCAAATAGATGGACTATAGAGTCCTGTGGAGAAGGGCACTCTCACTCTCACTTGTTGAACTTGCTGCACCTTTGCACTGAATATTCAAAACCTCATTGGATAGTTAAGAAAACATCAACTATTCATTTAGGTAGCTGTCCTCTAAGCAGCCTAGCTTTTCTGAATCTTTTTCCTTGGTGTTAAATACGTGAGCATAGGCACTTGCTGAATTCTCTGGACTCCACCCCATGACAGAACATCCAAAGTCTAGACCTTGATGGGTGTAGCCCTTTGGATACATCTCTTTACAATAGGTAGATTAAATTACTACCTTTAACTGTTATTATGAGTACAACATGATACACTGTGCTTATTGAAACAGTTTTTGCTACAAGAGGTCAGATTGTGATGTTTTTGCTTCAGGCTGTTTTGTGAAAATAGTCTTGTTCCATTGACTTTTATCACAGATTATTAATTTCCAGCTGTTGATGCTGATCAGCAGATTGAGTAGTTTGTGAATGTTGACATCAACCATGGCAAACTGAAGGAAAAGTAAGAAATGATTTATTGAGAGAAACATGAAGAACCCGGATTTGTGGAAACAGTGAGAGATGAAACTTGCAGCAATAAAGAAGTAGCAGACTAACTGCGTATGAGTTCTGGCAGGTAACAAACCAAGTATCTATGAAGTATGGGTCTGTTAGTAGCTTAGAACAGTTTATTTTCCTAAATATTTTGTTGTTATTATGTCTTTAAATCTATAAACAAAACCAACCAAACAAAAAATAAACAGCTGTTTCAGTGAAGCAGCAACAACAACAAAACATCAAGAAGGAATTAGGTATTTCTAATTTTCTCCTTATGGGAGTGTAAGAGTCCAGCAGCTGCTGCAACTGGCAGTAAAGTCACCATTTCAAAGAACTTATTGAGCAGTAACTGTTAAAAAATCCAGGTTGCCACTAAATCACAGTTCTTCACTTGGTTCCCACACTATTCCAATGCCCTAAGCTATTCACAGCTGCCATGCATTTCCCCAGAGGTGGCTGCATTTCAGTGGTACGCAAAAGAACACCAAAATTACATCAACAGGCAGATTAATACACTCTCTAATTCTACATGGCAAACAATAAACAATTGCAAACCATCAATAGGTGACACAATCCCTTCTTAGACAATAGAAGCTAGTGTCCCTGCGTATTACTAGGAAATACTGAATGGCTACAACATTTGACTTCTCCTGCTTCACCACACTGTGTGTGGTCACTTTTAGAACTGTTTTGACGCAGTCTTGCAATGCTACAGAATCAGCATGGTAACATTTTATACTAACTTTATTTTGATTTCCACAGAGGCAAATAGTTATGTGATGTGCAATGCAATGTTGAATCAAGTTCAATCTTGATGAAAACCCCAAAATATCAAATGTGAATGCAGGGCAGGACTCCAAGAGGTTTATTTTTACTGAGATTGAGTATTATATACAGTAGAAATGTGGTAGGTTCAAAGGTACGTAAGCAACAAGGTGAGAAGTGACTTTTATGAACATAGCTCAGTGAATGATGCTTCTTATGTATACATACGTTCTCAAAGCAGAAATTATGGACAAATAAATAGGCAAAAAAGCCAATAGCACATGTTTCTATAATAAAATCATTTTGCCTTAATTATTAAATTCCTTTTCTGTGCCTGAAAGAGAAAATAGTAACCGGCACAACTTCCCAGCAGACATGATACAGTTCTTTTCCCACAAAGTAATGACACACCAGTGTTTGTGATAAATCAGACTCAGTGACACCAAGACAAAAGATCCTAAAGACGTAGGTAAAATGCCAAATACAGCTGAAGACAAAATTAAAACCAAGTTTTTGTACATCTCACCAGAATTGAAAAAGTACCCTTAAATATCTCTATAATTACAAAACGTCAATGTACTTAACACATCCCATAACTGTTCCAAAAATGAGTAAGACCTTATTTGCACTAAGTATTTCTATAAAGCCTCACACAGCCTTTACAAATAATATCACAGCAACCCCAGTATCACCTCTTTTGGTTTTCTATACAGGTTTTATTAACTCCATATTAGATTATTAGAGCTCCAGTATGCAGGGCAATTTTCTACAAAGAGATAGGGTTCATCTTCACAGTTTCCTTCTTCTAGAAACTTAAAACTCCCTACATTAGCAGAAAGTCCACAATTATTAGAAAAAGAAAGTAAAGCATTCTCAGTCTAGCTTCTCTTAAATCAGAGGAAAGATTCAGGCTCTAAATGACTGCTACAACTTCAGTAGAAGGGATTTATTTGAGCTGTTGCCATCGAGAACATACTCTTTTAATACTGCGTATGAGCTGGGTGTTAAAATTGTTTATATAATCTCAGTTTGTTATTTTTAGAGTCTATTTTTTGCATCTGCATGTTTGAAGTGAGTATTTGTAAGGACCTGCCTACCCTTGAACTGTGCTTAGTAACCTAAGCTGTAACAAAGCAAGTTTTCTTGCTCTGTTTTGTCATTTTTTGGTAGCCAACAAACACAAGCAGTTTAATGCTGATCACACACATTCAAGGCCATGTATTCACAAAAACACTTTTCTTTCCAGACTCTTTTCCTTTCTTTGCAACATGGGATGAAGAAGAGGTGTCTGCAAAGTTAATCTGAGTTGACAAGCTTTCTTCATATTTTATATGTGCCTTAAATTCATAGTGGCACGAAGCAGCCTCTTTCTGCTTACAGAACTAATGCAAGAATGTCTTCCCCTTGGTCACTGAGAAAGTGTAGTATGAGTGGCCCTGGCAAACAGTGGAACAGGACCACAATTTGTATGTAAGTTTTCTCAGGGGCCAGACATGTAAGAAAAAGGTACAGAGGGTTTTGAAGTGCTGGTCAGAGCAGGCTCTGTACAACCCAAATCCATCCTGTCTAGTCACACATTTAGTGACCATATTTACACAGTGGTCATTCCAGACCAGGCTTCCAGCTACAAAGAAGGTGCATTCGTTTTTTATTAGATCATCAGGGTAGGTCCTGAATGCACCTTTAGGCTGTAGCCAGGACTGGCCACTCTCATGGATATAGTAAAAACACTGATAAGGTTGGAAGAATAATGAAGTAGAGAAGTGAATCACAGAGAGGGTGAAATTTGAAATGGCAGCAATATTATTAGCCAAAAATGTTCAGTCCTTTAAAACTAATGATTGGTCACTTGCAAGGTCCTGGTTAGCTGTGGCTTGCAAGTAGTTTTATACTGCCTGTGTCATCAGTAATTCAATATGTTCACACAGCCATGATACTTTCATGTTTTTTTCTGTATTTGACTATCCCAGTCTGTTTCAAACACATACTGGAAAAGGTGTAAGAAAACATAGCATCGCACCATTATTTCTTATTCATATCGCCAGACCACATTAAGACAGCTCAAATCAATTCACAATTCCAGATGCTGCAGTTGTAAATAATTTGAAGGGAGAGCAGGTGGAAGGAATAAAAGCACATGCAGGATAAATATGTGAGAATTCTATTTGAAAAGTCTTAAATAACAATTTCCTAAGAGAAAAAGCATTGCAATTTGGAAGGTTTGACACGGTCCGCAATTTCGTTTCTTATTATTCATTTTCCATAATCCTTCATTTGTCTAGGCCCATGGCTTGTGTACATACACTTACCATATGTGCACACTTTCACAAATACACATGCAAATTTAAATCTTTAAGGAAAGAAAATATTAGGAGGGGATTTTAAATCATAACAGTCTCTGGGTTTTGTATTTATGTCTTTTTGTGATTGCACTCTGTGATCTGACACTCTTCAGCCCAGTACCCGTCATATATTTCTCTGCCTTTTTAGCAGCTCCAGCTTGCTCTTACAACAAAATTGCCTATTTAAACTATCAGAATCAGAATGAACCAGGCCAGGAAAATCTGCTTTAAACAGCTTCAGCTATCTGAACTCTTTTGCAGCTGAGTTAAGCTAGTGTGCATTCAGAGGAGCAATCGGCTGGCAGATCTGCAAGGGCTTAAATCTCTTGCAGATGTGTAAATGAGCAGCAGGGAGCAGACAGCAAGGTCTTCTGCTGGCCTGGAGTCAGGAGAGTGCACAGCTGTACTCAGCTTGAGACAAAATTTGCCTAGTACTGAAGTCATCGTCACCACCACCTCACCACCACCTTCATCTATCTCCAGTAGATGGAGATGCTGAATATGAACAAAAAAAAGGTTAGGTTACAAAAATCTTTTCCTGTATCCAAAACCTCTACAGTTCTGTGCAGAGAACCTCTACAGTCTAATCCATGCTTTCTGTCTTCAAACACTGCCAAACAAACACACACATTTTGTGTTGTTCTTAACTCACAGATTCCTCATCACACTCAATCCCCCCATAATCATCCTCAGACATACATATATTGAGCCCTTCAGGCGTGTTTTCAAAGACGACAGCCATTGCCCTTGCAGTGATCTCCAATGAGGCAGGACACTCCTTCTCCCTCTCAGAGGAGGTGATGTTCATGTCTTCTTGTTCCCTGCTGCATGGGGACATGATTGATGTAAGACTAAGCCCATGGTCTGGCAAAAGTTGAGCACAGGGGCTGGCACAACCCACCCATCGGTGGCTAAAGGAAATTCTTCATCTTAAGTTGTGGGTGAAAATTGAGGAACCTCATAAACTTAAACTTTTGGGTCATGCTGACTTCTAAAAACATTGCTACAGCATTTACCACTACAGTTTTCAGGATTCATATATAGATTCAGGTTCAGAGTTTCTGCCTAGTGCTAAGATGATGGTGAAGATGGCTTAAGTGTAGGCAAGTTTTGACTTAGGCTGAGGAGATCAGCACACTCTCCAGACTCCAGAACGGACACCAGAAGCACGACTTTAGACCACTGCAGGCAAGTTATAGCCTGCTAGACGGTTCATGGTAGGTTCAGAGCCAAGCTCGGTGACTCTCTGAACATCTCACTGGCAGGAGGAAAGTAATTTCTCCAATTTCAAAACCATAAGCGTGTTGGAGTTGATCTAAGAAGGTTGCTAGTTGTTATCTGTGGGGAAGATCTGATTGAGTACAGCAGAGGGCAGCAGCTGACATACATATATGTGCACACACAACACTCAACTCGCACCCCTTTTCAGTATCTTAAGAATTACTCCTTTCTCCCCATCAAACATGGACTAACAAGTTTTGGATCTCTGCAGATAAGTTAATTACTTTCATTCTGAATATGCGATCTTGTAAGTTTCTCACACTAGACAGGGCCATTTGCTGTGTTTTGCTTGTGCTAAAGTAACCTGTATCCATATTTACACGTCACATATGTACTCTACAGCTCATTGTTGGGTTTATGGCAACAAGGATACCTCTTTATAAAGGAAGCAGGGGTGTTTATTCTGAATGCTCTTTATACATGTCTTGATGGACTTATAAACAACCAGCTCTAATGAGACTGGGAGGTCAGAAAGTGTTTCGTAGACCGGAAAACAGAGTCCATGATGCTGGATTCACTAGTTAGTTCATTTGTCTTCATCTTTGATGGCTTTTTCCCAGCCTGCCTTTCTGAGGCTACCCTAATAACCACAACAACACACTACATTGAGGAGCCATTACTTTAGGTATGAGTCATGTACAGGAAACTATTAATACAGTTTCTTTCTATGAAATGTATTTTACAACAGAGACAGAGGTGTAGCAAAAAATCCTGCATAAGTGTGGGCCATTCACTGGTTCTGAGGTTTTGGAAATGTTTGTGGGAGCTTCCCTCGCTAGAGTGTTCTTGAATATTTATTCTCCTGTAAGTCAGCCAAGGGTGCTTGTGTCTTTGATGAGAATGATCCAGTTGTTTGAAATATGTCTAAGCAAAACAGCCCTGAGCCTTTGAGTGAAAGTCAGGCTCAGATATTGAGTTTCCTCAAGCTTGATGCTGGTTGCATTTGGTCTCTGTTCTGCTAGATGATGAGGTTGCAATCAGCTGGAAGTAAGCAAATGCACCTAGCTTTTTCCTTAATCCACAAATGATTTGGATCCAGTGTTTCAGCCTGCATCTGCCTGACACAAACCATTTTATATAGAGCATTTAGAATTGCTGCGGTGGGTTCTGGCACCATTACAAAAATAGTTCTCTATCTTGTTCAAACTAATGAGGGAAATCTCTAAAAGTCTAAAGGAAAAATCTCTTTGTGGAGAAATTATTTCTAAACTTCTAGTGGCAAGTAACTGGGTTATATGTTTTCTTCAGATTGTTCCAGCCACAACATTTCTATCCAGCTCACTGTCTTATCCTTTCTCACTCTTACGGAATTGTTAGCCTCCGTGTTACTCATTAAAAATAATATTTTTCAGGATACTTGCAGTTAGCAAAATAAATGAGTTTTTAAATTATGTAATTTTAAGAAGTGCTTCCAACATAATTCCTTATGGAACACAGAGGAGATGAAAAAAAACCCAAACCCTCTTTTAATTTCTATAATGCAAAAAACCCTAAGAAAAATTAATTTCTTTTTATTTCCTCTTTAAGTCCCGAATCCTGGAATTTGAATATATAGGAGTGTCAACATTCTAGTCTGCATGGCTGCAGGGAAAAAGTTTTAAAATGTCAATTAAGTGTATTCTTAAGTCTTACACTTACAATACAAATGTATTCTTCAGTCTTTAACACAATATAGACATTAATTTAGTATTATAAGCCATGATTTAGTAATATCTCTAGATTTTAAACCTGTCTCACTATTTTACGGTTCTTTATTAAAAACTTTGGTGCACTTAGAGTTAACAAAACTATTTCTGCAGTGGAGCCCTTCAGAGTTTCAGAGTCTGGCGAGAAAAAGCTACATGGGAAAGAAGAAGCGGATTACTGCTGGCCCTGACTCAAATAATTTTCATGGACACCCAGGCAGGATAACAATAAATGGCTCTTTCAATGCAACCAGGAAGTGACAAGCAGCAACAAAAACTAAATCCAAGTTTTCTGTGGGAATTTCTCTCTGCTTTCTCACACACAATTCCCTTGACTTTGCTCTGAAAGTGATAAATAGCAAAAAGTTTGTTACTTATCAGGAACATGGCTCAAACTGCATCTACCTGGAACTAAGGGCAGGGGTCTCCTGACAGCACACGTGACCTCTCTTGGCCGTACCTGTGATTGATAGGTTTATTTCCCTCTGTCTTCATGCCCTGACACTAATGAAGGAAGAGAACTCATGCCATGCTAATTGCTGCTGCAAGGGAAGAAAGGACCTGAAAGTTTGGTTAAGCACACAAACTCATATGACCTTCATATTTCCAGCCATGTTCCTATGACCTGCATGTTTCCAGCCATGTTCCTGGCTGGAACCTGACCTGGCAATTCAGGGTCACAGCATGTCCCGTGATTGGCAAGAGCTCTGCTCAGTATACCTGTTCAATAGAGCAAGCCATAGCACACTTGACTGCACAAGCCTGACTCTATCAGACTGCATGAACAAGAGCTTGCCTTTGCACAACAGGGATAAGGGGGCTGGAGCACCTCCCGTGCAAAGACAGGCGAAGAAAATTGGGGCTGTTCAGCCTGGAGAAGAGAAGGCTGCGTGGAGACCTCAGAGCAGCCTTCCAGTATCTGAAGGGGGCCTACAAGGATGTTTGAAAGGGACTCTTCATCAGGGACTGTAACAATAGGACAAGGGGTAATGGGTTCAAACTTAAACAGGGGAAGTTTAGATTAGATATAAGGAAGAAGTTCTTTACAGTGAGGGAGGTGAGGCACTGGAATAGGTTGCCCAAGGAAGCTGTGAATTCTCCAACCCTGGCGGTGTTCAAGGCGAGGCTGGACAGAGGCCCGGATGACATGGTTTAGTGTGAGGTGTCCCTGCCCATGGCAGGGGGGTTGGAACTAGATGATCTTAAGGTCCTTTCCAACCCAAACCGTTCTGTGATAACAGCATTGGGAAAGCCTGGACCCCCTCCCCAACCACCAAGACAAACCAAGAGTTTGTGCCAATAAAGCACTGAAGCACATGGTCAGATTTCCACTACAAATGGTGGGGGATGTGGACCAAGGGGCAAGTCTGGTCTTACACTGCATTGATAGTGTGTTTAGACTCACTGCAGCCAGCTCATCTCCTTCACTTCATTCCTTTATGTTAGCAGAATTTTGTAGAGTTCTAGCACTTTTGAAGGATGACAGATAAGTGCAAACCTGGCAGAGTGAGCAGATCAAAAAAGTTCAAAGGATTTATCCACAACCTTCTGTTCTTTCTGGCTGCATCAGTCATTATTGTTGAAACCTTTTCCTACTGAAACATCAAAACAGCTTTCTGAAAACATTCTGTCATTTGCACATCAATACTCTCCAGGTTTGAACTGTACATTAATACTTTCTGCTTTCTATCACAAATTCCAAGAATTCATTCAGATACCATTTGTGCTTTTTTAACATGTTGATGGTGCATCACTGTGTTTACAGAACTTAGAGTGATCTCAATTGAACCTGGTATAACAGATACTAGAGTTTAGCTTGATACATAAAGCAACTATGTTAAGGCCATAAAGATTTCTTAGTTAAGAATAAAATGTTATCCTTCAGCATGACTCTGTACAATGAGTAAAATTTCCTTTACTTCTTGAGTTCTCTTATAAGTGCTGTCCACAATTTGTCAGTCAAAACAGGGTTGCTATAGCAAGACATTGATCATACAAGTTTGTTCTGTTTCCTATCAGCGGCTTGGATATGATTTTAAATCCAAGTGACTAACAGCCTGGAGAGTTCAACCCTTACACCCCTCAGAACTTTGAAATTTGTAGAAGGAGCATCAGCCTCATGAAAAGCAGTGATCTTTGTGCCCAAAGGCGAACATTCTGAAATGGAGACAGGCAAAATGCTTTGTCGCTTTCTAGTCAGACACTTCGGCTTGATACTTGACATCCATGCTTGTCATGAGATCAGCTGAATCCCTGGATAGAAAGTCATAATTATGAACTAAAACCCCTCAAAATGCAAGTCCTAACTATTGTTTGAAAAGCATTATTTATTTGACAAACCCAGTTGCTACTCATGAACTATCACCATAGTTCCCTGATTGTGAATAAAGCATCTGTTCCTTACAGCTCAAACATCAATTCTGATCTTGAATGGGTTCATAATTGTTGAACTCACAGCGGGAAAACTGCAGAATTTATACTGGTTTTATGGTTTTATGCTCATTGCAGGGGACAGATGACGCCTCTTCCAGCAAAACATTTAATCTGATACAGAGAGAACATTTTTAGTGGACCTGAATGAGCAGAATGAGTTTATAGCACCTTTGAGATTTCTTATGTATCTACAGCATTTTTGACTTCACAGTAGTGGAATCTGGTTATATCACAGAAAGCCAAGAAGGCAAATCTTCAAGCAGTAACATTCCTCCACACATTTTTGATCATGGTTTTGTCTCGCACTCACCCTCTGAGATGCTTGACACTTCGGAATTATTTTAACTAGTGGGAATCTTTTAAAATCATGGTTTCATGTAATCACAACTAGTATTGCAATAGCTCAGAGCAGTCACTGCTATGGAGTCACTGTCAGCAAATTGTGTCTATACTTCAAAAGGACAATATATGTAGAAGACAAAACCCCAAAAAAGAAGAGGAGAAAATGCTTTTGATATATTGCTGACAAGAGAAAGATGTTGACAGTGTGTTATTTTGGAGTGGTAGCAGAGTAAGGAGCATAAATAAGATCTCCTGCAGTTCTTTCTAACCCTGAAGCATCCTTTCCAGACCCTGACAACTTCAAGTACATTTAAGGATAAGAGGTCATGAAAACAGTTAATTCACTTGAGATTTTCCTCCTTCACCAAAGTTAAAAAAAGTAGGTTAAGAACTATTTCCCAGGGAGCATCTCTCTGGCTTACACTTTGTCCTCCTGTTATCCTTCTTTACTCTTAAATGCTACTTTTAATATTAATTAAAACAAAAAATTGTCCTGCATCTCTTCTCTGTCCCATGTGGCAGACAAAGAGGCTTTGATTTGCGCAGCTCACCACTCTGAAGCAGAAGACGATTCCACTTCAGAGAAATTGAACAGTATGTCTTGGTCCACCATGCGAACAGCCCTTGTCCTGTCCCATCCTGCCCTGTCCTGTCCCACACACTGGCCCAGGCACTCTCTGGCATGTTGTTGACTAGCCCAGGTCAAAACCACCAGGAAAAGTGATCAGCTTTGATGGTTTCCCTGCTTGATAATCAATGGGCACGCCGGTGCCCTGAGCCTATTTAGTGCAAAGACTGAAGAAGTGAAGGCAAAGGCCAGCTCTCAGACTTCCCTGAAATTTATATTTCCTATTTACTCAGATCTGATTCTTGTGCAAGTTAAAGGGGAACTACAGCTAAATACCTTAGAAATGTTTATAGCTCTCATAAAGACAATTAATAGCACACATCTGAATAAGAACTAACAAAGCAGGGGTTATAATACAAACTAATAAAAAATACCTCATATATCACATGAAAACAAAGAGCAAAACCGCCCCAAATCATGCCCTGTGAAACCCAAAACACCAGGAGTAGAACAAAAGTATCGTTGGAAACAAAATGAGAAAAACAAGTAGTAACTTAAGTCACAGCCCAAAGGTTTTAATTTCAGGCTTTGAAACTCTCTTGTCCCTCTCTTTCCACTTGTTATTTCAGGTTCCAATGTCCAATCATAAATTAACACTGCCCTCGTCACTCAATAGCTACATGGGATGAATTAAAAGTACGAAGGAATACCCACACTCTGCAAAAGCTGAGTTACCAGTTTAGAGTTCACTAACGAAAAAGTTGTAAATTAACCTAAATGAAGCAAATTCGGCTGAGAATGTCTTTGGATAGTCACATCTAAAAGATCAGAAAAAAAAAACCCCAACAAGAGAACATTCATACAATATGTGCAATTTTACTCACTCTAAAAAACACCACCAGAACTGTCATTATAAAATCAGAGCTGTGATCTGTTTTTTATATGCTTTCCTGCACAGAAGAGTAGCCATCAACCGTCACTTCCAAATGGCATAAAGACATTGCCATGAGCAAGCAGGGATAGGTGGCTCTGAATGAGTGGCAAGGAATAAAATGAGTGAACTGAAACCAGCCAACAGCTCTCTTTTCTGTTTCTGGCAGCTGATATCCTCCAGACATCATCCAGGGTGTCATTACTGGAATGGGATCTCTGTGAATGTTGCTTCTTCGTTTCTATAAATTATTTGAAACTTGTGTGTTTATCTCACTCCAAACCTGTCACAAAAACAGTGAGTGAACAAGGAAGAACGTGTGTTGGTTTGTTTGTTTATACAGTGCACAGACTCTGTACTCTTTGGATAATCTAATCTGAAAAAAATGTCTGTAGAAATGAATTTTGTTTCTTACCTCCAGATGACGTTGCAATCAGAATATTAGTAGAGTAGGAGAGTTTTGGATGAACACCACTCACCAGTGTGAAGCAACTACACACTTGCACACTGCAAGATGCATGAATCAGAGGTGTAATTCATTCATGAATATTGTCAAATATTAGTCTGAGAACCCAAATATTTCACCCTTCAAGCACTCAGTTCATGAGCATTCTTTTTTTCTACATGACAGATCCTAAACCAAAAGAAAACAATGGGTTTTATCTGTAAAACCCAATGCCAGTAGCAACAGAATCTTCTTCTTCACATTTGATGACTGAACTGTCCAATAACCAGCAATGGAAAATAGGTATTGAAAAATAAGAAATTATCTATGAATATTATACTACTATTGTTAAAGACAGAGAAAGACAGATCAAAAAGATGATTCATTTGAAGATCCTGGGTTCAAAGAGCCCCAGCAGCTTGATGAATGCAAAGCCTGATCCCAAATACAGTGTATGCCCAAGACTATAACTTTGACCAAAATGATCAGGAAAAAATGGGGAAAATCATAGGTAGAGATTGGATCAATAAAAGAAGTAGTTTTTCAGGGTCTTTTTGGTTTGTTTTTGGTTGTTTCATTGAGGTTTTTTTTTTGTCAGCTAATGACAATTAAGCTCTACCTGTTTAAAAGAGAACATTAGACAGAGGGTGTTGGACGTTCTTCATCTATGATGCAGAGGTAAAAATAAACAGATAATTTCCCTAAAATATGTTATTTCTACTTAATACTTTTTTTATTTACAAAGGTTTTGCAAACCTTCAGTCAGTTAATTTTACATTGAGCTTTTGAACAGCTAAATATCAGTTTTACAGATGGGAAACAGATATCCACAGCCTCAGGGATGTACCCATAGTCACAGAATGCTTGACCCACACCCTCATGAAGTTGGTAGTAGTCTTTTCATTCACTTTATAGTACTTAAACCCCAAGGGGATCCAAGGCCAGAGCTCAGTTAATTGCAGGGTCCTAGTATGAATGTGTAACTTTTGCTATTGCAGGAAACCCAGGTCATTTGTTATGCCATTGGAGCATCCAACAGATCCTGTCATTAATCACTATGACATCACAAGACAGCTACCATATGGCAGAAAATAATCTTCTCCCTTGCTACAGAAATTAGATATCTTTAAAGACAAAATCATCCTTACACCACTTGGAAAGTACATTAGATTTTTTTCTTCCCCTTAGAATTTTGTCCTAAAAATGCTGGTTAAGATGATTTGTGAAGGAAAAGTGAGACCTCCAAACAACTTCTGTAAGAGAAAAAGGGATCAGTCAGCGCACCTCTTGCTATGTGTCTGTCTCCATCCCAGCCATCTCAATCTGATCATTACGAGTCCATCCCTTCTAACGCACTGTGAAGATAGCAGCTCAGAGACAATAATTACGGCAGGGGGGTTGGAACTGCGTGATCTTAAGGTCCTTTCCAACCCTAACTATTCTACGATTCTATCATTATCCACTCTTCTTTCCATCAGATAGATAGAAAAGCTTGTTAAAAGTGTTTTACAATGGTGATTCCAATGATTTTTCAGTGATGAGGCTTTTGCAATGAACAGGAGGATATCCCACCATATGTGCCTCAACTAGAGTTTTATTCCCACTGCAAATGTATTAGTTACACAGTTTTAGTTTTGATGTTATATTTTAATCATCTCTGGCGTGAAACAGTGACCTGGATGATGACATGCTTTGGTTTCATTGCTCTTCAAGCAGCAAAGTCATTAACAACTTTCAGGACTTGATAAGACTGCCTTCACTGAAAAAAATCTTTTCCCTTTGCATAGGAAAGTTTTGCCAAGTCTACATACTTCAATACCCAACTTTGGTGCTAAGGTTTTTCAGCAGCAAGTGCATCTGTACAATATATTCAAAGTACCAAAACACTCAAGGAGAAGGTGCATGGCCTGGTACTTTATAGACTTAGATTTATTAGAGAGGAGGTTAAATACAAAAGGCTTATTTCCATCTCTCATTAGTTCCTATATTCTTTTTCTTCAACAGACTGCTAATAACACCTACTTGTAGGCTGTAGGTACCCTTTCAGCAGTCTGTGGAGGAGATTTTATTGTGTTGTAGTTTGGGATTTTGGCATCCATGTCTTTCTGAATTTATTCTTTAGTCTCCATGTAAAAGAGATTGAATGTGATATTAGAGAGAAGCACACCTGTTGTCACCAGTCTCCATGTTCTTATAGGAATACTACCAGCTTTCAAGCTTCCTTTGTGTGCACATGTTCTGCATGGATTTCTGCTTGGAAAGATTTGTAACTTAAACAGAGAAGGGGTAAGGAAGGATTGCCTCTTTTACTAATGAGAAAGTGAGGCACAGAGAGATTAAATTCAACTAAACCATAAGATCATTCAAACCAAGGGAGAAATTGAGCCAAGACCTAAATCAAGTGTCTTGATCATTATTCTTCCTCAATCTTTTTTGAAAGTCTTGATGACTATTGTGGGTTCATTTCTTTCCCTTTCATCTTCCATGAGAGATTTGAATCATAACTGGAATTCCTAAAGTTCTATTTGATCAGACTCAATATGGCCTAATCATGAGCACAAGGGTTTCAATATTTTATTCTTATTTCTCCATCACATTAAGTCAAACACATAAAATCTTAGAGAGCATATTTAATTTTGAAAGAGAAAGCTGGTAGGAGAAATTATAATGCAGACCATGTGATGTTTCTGCTCTGTTTACAAGCTTGCTCAAAACTCTTGCCCCCCCAAAAAAAAAGAGTTCCTCAAGGATAACCAAGTCCAGATTCTTATTCTATTTCATTTGGCTCAAACATATTGTTAACATTTTGCAGTATTTCATATACATTTTGCATATATACATATGGCTCCAAGTAAAAAAAAACCAAACAACTTAAAATGATATCTCCGTATCTATGGCTGTAACTTTATTTAAGGTGAACATTCATTAAGTGATAGCTCTTCTAAATCTGCATCAGCAGGAAATAATGGTAACCTGTTAAGATGTTTAGATTATACTTTCTGATGGGCACTACATCAGGCAGAAACACAACCAGCTGTAAGTCAGACTAATAACCTTCCGGCAAAGTATCAGAACAGGAATGCTAAAGGACTGCTTGTAAAAACAGATATAATAAAATATCCTGTGATTTTTGTGCTCCTGTAGTTATTTAAAGAAACGACCAGGAGGTTCTGTTGTAGGGATGTGTTCCTCTCTCCTTCTAGTTGTGAATGTACAAGACTAGATCCCTTCAGTTCTTTTTCCTCTGATCTATAAAACAGGCTCTAAAATTACAGCTTACAGGAGCAATAATGGCATTGATTTAATATCTACAAAAATATGTCATATAGAGGAGAACCAGTTGATTGGATCAATGGGGCACACTCATGTGTATTTGTATCCCCAGCACCTCTTCTGTGTGTCCAGCTGGCAACAGAGGGTATGCTCAAAGAAAACAAGAGGTGTTATGATAGAGATTAGATATGTCCCCACAGAGCAGAACTGTGATATGAAAAACTTTCTGACATGAACTTTTAGTCCTTAGGAAGCTAAAAGTTGCCAGGGCATTTGTCAAAAGCAGGTTTTGTCTGAGCATATTGAGAAACTTCATTTTGATCAGTCATGTCCAGTAAATTTTAATCTTGACTTGGTAAGATAAAGATCTCCCAGCTGTCAGGACCTTTGATTTAGGTATAAGCAACTAAAATGCTTTGGGAGAAGGAAAATCCTGTTGTTATGTATTTGTAATAAGCTTAAATGCTTTATATTCCTGAACTGAAAATCATACATAATAAACGGTTTCCCAAATTTAAAAACTCTTACTTTAACTTGTGTAGATATGTAACTATAGCATACACAGCTATATAATTATACAGTAGACCATAAAGGTATATAACAGCCCTTAGATTGTCATATTAAATGTTAATTTTGGATCAAAAATTTGATGTGATCCATCCTGTCATTTTCATGCCTATATTTTATTTTTAAACTACATGCTCACATCGGTCATTTAGGCTTACCTAAAATACTAATTTTCTCATGTTAATCAAACATTTTTCTTTTCCTGGTTTAAAAGGGTGTAACCCAGGTGATTAATTGGATTCTGTTATTTTTGTAAGCAGGCTACAATACTCATAAGCTTAAGCTATTTCAGTAAGTAAAATTCTGTATTACTCCAGCTGAGATAACACGCTTTGGGTTCAGTGCTGATGTAACATCTGGAAAAAGAATTAGTTCTACATTAATAGTAACTCTTAGTCTAGCTCTTCAAGTCCTGAGCATGTTGCTTATGGAGAAGAAATTCTCACTACTTATGCTTTTTTCAGATGTTTCCCTCTTAAAATAATCAATTACATCATCTTCCTCTTTTTAGTGTAATTAAATCTCCATATCCTCTGTAATCGATTAATTGCATAATCCAGAGTCAGCATTAGTATATAGTGATAGCAGGAAGGTTTGAATGGCCAGACTGGGTCAGGCCAAAAGTTTTCCTATCCTGCCTCTAATAGTGATCACCAGCAGATCAGTAGAAGCAGTATGAAAATAATTTTCTAGTGGCAAAGAAAGAAAGACTATAGAGATTGATCAGCAGTCATTCTCTGCGCTGTTTGAACTTGCAGGTGCTTCCAGAAAGCATATCAGATCTGAAACACACTCATTCTATGGAAGTTTAGGGGTTAATGATTAGTATGTAGGAAGGGGAATAACGGGAATTTTAGAAGTACTAATGGCAGTTAATTGCCTTGAGCAAGTTATATTTAACCTCTGAAAATCCTCTCCCAGCCTGTATGCCACAGTATCAGTAAACAAGTCTTGATTTTCAGCAATGATGAATGCTTATATGTGATGACCAGCATATTTAGAAAACAGGCCAGCTTTTTCTGTCAACGATAGCTAACATTTAGCTCATGCAAAAGGTTAATATGCATTGAAGAATGCTTAGCAAAATGTCTAAGGTTGCAAACTAAAAGGAATATCATTGTGTGGGACATTAGTGCAAGTTAAGGAAATCCAGGTCTAAAACCGAGAGCCTGAAAAGCCTTGTTTAGGTGTTGGGTCTGAGCTTTAAGTATGTCTCTTTTTTCAGCTGTACATTTCTACAGATGTCTGAAGTCCTGCCGCTGTATATACCCGGCAGGATGTTGCTGTAGACAAAGATGGGTTTAAGCCAAGTACATCATGGCCAGTCAAATGCCTTGATGGTGTGCCACTTCCTATTTGGATTTCAGATGTGCTTAAGCAGCAGCTAGACACCTGAATTACTTCTGTACATATGCTGAAGCCTAAATTAGGAAGAATGGGTTAGAGATGAAAGTGCCAGATTTCCTAAGTTACTAGTCACTGAAATTACATATAAAGCACAAGAAAGTCTGGATGCCAACGCAGGATAAGGATATTATAAAGATTCCTTCCTGAGAGCTTTTATTATGTCTGATTTCTTAAAGGAAAAATAGAAACAGTGAGCTAGTGACTCATTTGCAGTATTTTTTTTCCAGATGAGTATGAAATGCATCCAACAAATAGTAGCATAGCCAGGTGCTACATCCTATGTTATATCAGTCAAGTTCACAGCCAGCTACTTGTGGGTGGGGGAAGTGCAACCAAAAACTCCACAGGAAAGGTTGGAGGAATATATAAAAATTTGAGATACATTACTTCTCTATATTAAAAATAAGTCTGTGATGCAGCATGATTCACCTTTTAGGTGTATGGCCAGATCATTTCCCCTAGTTCAGCGTCATTATCACAGCCAGCGTCTACCAAGCTCTTTTCTGAGTGATCTGAATGGCAAATATGTAATTCACTGTAAATTCAGTTAAAATAAAACTGAACTTTTTATTATTATTATTATTGTTCTGCAGGACTCCAAGGCATAAATTTCCATTTAACACCCAGAAATATCCAGCTTCCAAGAAAACTGGATGAGAATGTTTAATCTATGAGGTCTTCCCCCACAGCATTCCCTGGCTTTATCTAACAACTGTGATGAACAAAGGATTTCAGATATGTCAGCAAAAGGAAGGCTGGAACAAGTCAGCTCTGCTGGTAAAACTTTTCCTGGGCTTGCAGCTCTCCTATTTGAACCTTGTGATCCCTAGATAGTCCAGCTGATTCCTGCAAATGCCAAGTGTAGTTGTCATTGTTCAAGTCTATTTCCAGAGGACTCTACGCCAGGCATTAAAACTCAGAATGCATATTTATCGTGTTACACACTGTTGGACAAAAGCCCACATCTGTTCCTCAAGCTGACTAGACAAAAATGGGGCAGAGTGAAGGAAATAAAGATCTCCCACACGTAAAACAAAAAGCCAGAAAACTTCTGACCTTTAACTAGATCATGTCTAGTTCCACCTGCTTATGCCTCCTTTAGAGCACAAGTTCATCAGCAGCCCCACTGAGCGCTGGCTGTTTCTGAGAACTGAGAAACTTTTTCTCGGAAGGGAAGAAGGTTGATGCACTTTGGAGGCCACAGATAAAAGACATTTTCAAGGAAAGTGTTTTATAATCACCGTAGCTTTCTATGCTTGTTCAAATTCTACTGCACACAGCGAAAACCGGGGATGAACGTTTCTCAGCCAGATCGTTTTCTTAGGAAGGCACCTTTGTCCATTGATGACCACAGAAAAGAGCTCAGGCAGGGATCCTCATCTCTTTTTCCTGACAATAGGAGGCTCTTAGGGCCTACTCTATGTCCATCTCAAAATGCTTCATCAAGAGAAAGATAATGCACCATTTCCCACCTGCAGTGGGGGAAACTGAAGCATGGGAAGTTATGTGCTTTTTCATCACTACATAAAAGCCTAGCCTCAGATTTGCTATTGTAACCTCATTTACTTGTTCTAAGGCGGTACAGCTGCTTTTAGCCTGAACAGAGCTTTGTGCTTTTTTATTCTCATATAATACCTGGGAGAGGTTCTTCATGCAGACTTCACTTTATCCTTGATTTGTGATCCTTTTTAAATATCTCTAGTTCTGTTTTGCTTTGCGTTTTAAACCACCAGCTCTTTTGGAAAGAGATCATGTCAGGTCATTGTTTGAAATGTCATACCTTGAGCTTGCCAATAAGCTTACCTGCATATGTACACAAGATTCCATTTTATAAATAATATTGAAGGCAACAGCAGGGAAAAAAAAAATCCACCTCACTCAAATAAAAATTCTAACATAAATTTTTATATCCAAAACACTATTGCTTACCTGAAAACAACCTTTTTTCTCCATAAAAGCCCATCACTGAAATACCGCGGGAAAAGATATTTTTAAAAGCAATATAGGTCACTGTGAGCTTAGAATTAGACTTTAAAATTAAACAAACCCCACCAAACAAACAAACAAATACTAAAACAAAACAGTAAACAAAACACATTGTAAAAAAACAAAAGAGATACCACAATTTGCACTTTATGATTATCAATACCAGGTAAGATTCAATAAAAAGAAGTTAATTGCTTCTTAGAATATTTTCTTTTACATTGAAAACATCAAGATTTAAAGGAAAGAATACAAGGTAATTACAATAATCGATATGCACCTAAGAAACAACTCAGTGGAAAGTGCCTTCATGGTACTGTCACTTAAGTTTTCAGTGCCTCTGTTTCCCCAAGCAGCACTCATGTTTTCCTCTGCTCTACCAGGGCCATCATTCACTCACCTTCACTGGACACTGAAAAACTGTTCCCCGTTAAGTGAAGGTTGGAGGTCTGCTCATCCTGAGCATGCGCAGTGAAAATGGGCAGTACTTTTACTGATAGACAACGACCTAATAATGGAATTTTCCTGACAGCTTAAAAAGCTTATCATTAATATCTGTATTTTTCTGAGAAGCAGTGAGGAAAAATTATACCCATTTTCTAAGCAGGAAGAGCAAGGCAAAAGTGTTTAGTGCTCAGTTCCTGCTTCTTTCAGTGAGACATAGAAAATTACATATCACAGAGGACTGGGCCTAAGCATCTTGTGCAAAGTCTCACAGGAAACCTGTGGTGAAGCCAACCACGAACTATGGTCTTGCAAGCCCCTATCTAGCAATCACCCCAGCCTGAAGAACTGAATACGACGTATATCCAGTCTTAGGATAGGTGGTCAAACATGAAAACACTAAATGAAACTTGCAAAAAACTTCAGGCACTCAGAATTACTGCTTTTTTATCACATTTCTGAGGATTTCTTCCTTCACAGTCAATGACTAAACTGAACCATAACCAAAGCACTTCTCCTTTCTTTACCTTACGTACTCACACAGACGAAAGAAGTTCAGCTCTGGAAATTCAGAACTTCTGATCTTTACTGTAATTCTATTTTGTTTCTGAAAGACTGGTTGGATCCAGCATTGCAAAAGCTCTCTGGAGTCAGATGACAAGATGGTGACATCTCATTATGGGTTCTAGATCAGCTGTAGTTTCCATGTTCTATCAGCAGTTTAGATGCACAATAAGCACCATATGCATTCAGTCTGCCCTTCACAGATGGACAAGAAAAAGATGAGAATAATAGCACAATCAAAAATAATAATTATACATATGATATATATTAAGACTTTTTAAAAACACAGTACTAATTCAAGGAATAATGTTGAAGTGAAAAGCATGGGGGAATCTGTGTGAGGTGTGTTATTGAAAAGCAATCAATATTCATTAGAATTTAAAAAAAAAGATGAAACATAATGAATTAATGATGTTTGGTGTTCTGAAGGTAACTTGTATCAGTTCATATATGTATACACGTTTCTATGTAAGGGACCATTCTTATGTTGGGGTTGTGGACAGCCCATATCTGGAACCAGAGCTGTCAAAGAAGAACCCCAGAAAACAGCAACATCTCCGGGAGAGGTGAGGGAGTGGGTACAGTCAGAGACAGCAAGTTATGAGTTGCTTGCATTTACATTTTGATGTAATTAAAGGGGAACGCCCAACTGAGCGTAGAAGTTGCTGATTTAGTAAACATGAAGACATCTTTGCTCATTATGAAGTCTACCCTTATGAAGGAAGGGGCCCACAAAAGCCTGCTGGATTCAACAGAGAGGATCCAGTTATCACAGAATCATAGAATGGTTCGGGCTGGAAAGGACCTTAAGATCATCTAGTTCCAACCCTGCTGCCATGGGCAGGGACATCTTCAACTACACCAGATTGCTTGTTTCCTTCAGGAATGGTAAGGTCTGCTCATTTTTTCTTATCTAAAAGGATGTCACCACTTACATTAATTCTTTCCAAAATACAATGCACTCTATTCTAACCTGCCCTTGTTTAAGTTTAAAGCCATTACCCCTTGTCCTACCACTACAGTCCCTAATGAAGAGTCCCTCCCCAGCATCCTTGTAGGCCCCCTTCAGATATTGGAAGGCTGCTCTGAGGTCTCCACACAGTCTTCTCTTCTCCAGGCTGAACAGCCCCAACTTTCTCAGCCTGTCTTCATAAGGGAGGTGCTCCAGCCCTCTAATCATCCTTGTGGTCCTCCTCTGGTCTTTCTCCAACAGCTCCATGTCCTTTTCATGTTGAGGACACCAGAACTGTACACAACATTTCTCTGATCATAGATAAGCAGTAAAATTGGATTGTACAAAACTTGCACCTTCCAGTGGTAGAGGTAAGGGACCCTCAGGGGAAAGTAAAAGGGAAAATACCTCTCACAGCCACAACACTACTGAGTAGTGATGGCAAGAAAATGAATCATTCGTGTTGCCCCTGTGCTGTCACTCTCTGGAAATTTTCAGTGAAAATGAAACAAATAAAACAATGACAGCATACAGAAATCTGGAGGCTCCCACCTGCAGAAAGGGGAGAGGCAATGGTAGGAGCACTCAAGGCTGTTTCAAAGAAAATGAAACATGTCAGTATTTTCTCAGGAGAGCTTGTATTTTCATCAAAGAAGTAAAAACTGAAATATTCTGACTGAAAGTGGGACCTGGAATATGTTCCCTAATAAGTTAATCCTCTTGTCCAATGGCCTGTGCTCTAATGAACCATGTTCTTTTTAGAGTGGAAAAGATTAAATGGAGACAGTCCTTTTGACTAAGTATGTAAGAAGGTCCATCATGGGACACATAATATGCCTAAGAAGTATATACAAAAGAACAAAGAGGTGAAGAAATGCGAAGAATATTGGCCAGGTACGCCCAAAGAATTGTTTCAGTCTTTTGACTGAAATATTTTGATGTCATCAGTCTGATTGTTTTTATAATTAAGGAAGTCCAACATTTCCAACAAAAATATACTAGAAGAGGAAAAATCTTGCTTTGCCAAAGGAAGACATCTCTTCATTTGAAAACCACTTCAACATTTTTTCTAATGTGAGATTATCAAGCTAGCTACTGCTGATACACTTTTCAATTGGCAAGATAAGATCGGAAGCCTTCTTTCTTCCCGAATTAAAGTTTCCGGTTTTTACCTCTGTGTTTTAAGATGGTGTGAGCTACCAGATGGATTTTGAGGGTATTTTCTCAGGGTAAATTAGTTTTGTCTCAGGGTATAAACACGCTGCAGCAAGTGAGCTTAGGGAATGTTCCTTGTCCCAGTTAAATATGAGGCAGTGATACATCCACTCCATTGCTGACAAGGTTTGAGAAACCTGAAGGCAGGGGTGGAAAGGAGGGACAACATCAGTGGCTTGAACCTAATTATACATGAGTATTTGTGAAGGGAGATTAAAATCAGTGGACGGATAATATCTTTGTGTTTGCATCTTGCTGAAAAAGCAGCCTTTTCCTCTCTCTTTACGTCACTTGCACTGTCACAACTGCGAATGTAACCACATGAAGAGAATGAAAACTTCAGGCTTTGATGGTCTACATTCCGCTTTCCCCAGCATCACATAGGAAAGTATGTGGGCCGTTTGCCGAATGAAGCAGTCACACGAGCAATGCTCTGCCCTCATATATCACCTGCTGGAGAGGATAGTGGTGTTGTGCTGCATGTACATCATGGCAGAATCAGACCCACAGACCTGCTGGAAGGACTGCATGGTCCCTCCTTTCCTTCCGCATGACACTGTTTCTCAGGTGCACGCATGACCAACACTGTAGAAGAGTGCTAGTATTAGTAACCCATCATTTCTACTGGTCAATAGACATTGAAAATACAGTCTGGTTGTTTCCTTTAAGATATGCAAGGCAGCCTTAAAGATAATTTTATTTAGCATTCAAAAGCTTTCTATAGTCCAGCTTGGAGGGATATAGTTAACACACAATTTCAGTCAGGTCTCAGAATTGGTGACCTAAAGGAAGAGTGATGTGGAACAGCCACTACAGGGAATGGTTTTTGCAGAGTTTGGAGCAGTGCAGATGCTGAAGCACTGACACAACAGTCACTCATTAAGCACAGCAATGTACAGCATCAAGTTTCATGTCAGACATATGCACTGAGAAAAGAGATACCCAGCAGTTCATACAGAATACAAGCTCCAGTGGAAGCTGAATGACTTCTTGATTAAAAAAAAAGATTAGTAGCCTATGTCTCTTTAGTTGTTTCATTGACTAGGGGAAAAAAAAAAAAACAACTCTCTGTGGGTAGCTAGTCCCAAATTATCAAAACTTCCTGTTAATCTCACTATCTTCTGCTATGCACTAATCAGTTTCTTAGATCTCAGAATGAGCCATACTGTGAAATTTTTAGGAGGGTGATTGTTTTGTATGTGCTGATACACTAGTAAGCATCATGGGACAATAATTGTTAACATAAGACAAGCCTAGGTAAAATATAATTCTCAGGTTAGGATGAATGTTTGCATCTTATTTCTCTGGGCTTGAGTTGGTCAAATATTAAGCAGCTTTTCTTCTTCAGAGCAGACTTATTCCTCAGAATATCACATTGAATGTTTTCCTTTCCTAGCCCTCCTTTCAATTTTCACTTTCACTCTCCAAGTCATGAAAATATCATGAGAAAATTCAGATACTCCAAGCATTGTCTCTAGCCAGCTAAAGATGTGCAGTAGCCCTGCAGTGTTCAATACTATGGGATTTTTACCAATGGTTTTGATGAATCTTAAATTCAAATGAACTTTCAAGACACATGTATATGCTTATCTGACCTGTATCTAACCTCCCAACCTTTTGTGGCTGACACCATCACTTAATATCATATGTGCATGTGTACACTCATTATAGATAGATGCATACAAACTGTTAAAACACCATCCACTTTTGTTTTTTTCCCCCTGAGCTCCTTTTACTCTTCACGAAGAAGTTTCTTCCTCTGCATCATCAATTTCTGGGGCTGTCTGCCCTACATGGATGACAGGTTGAGGAGTATAATCTGTCTGGTTATATGTCAGGAAGAAAAAATTCTAATTTTAGTAAACAAGTGTTGATGCAAAAGGTCACCAAAGTCTGTCAGCCCTTACGTGGGAATTGGGAATGAAGTACTGCAAATTGGGATGTTGCCAAGAACATGCCTCTAATGGCTTTACATACTGTCGGTGACATGTGGGAGAGGCAAAGGCAAGGGGACAGAACCCTTGAAGGACAGGATAGATCCTGCCCTTGCTGATCTGTAGGAAAAGATAATACAATATGCAGGGGTGCTTTGCAGGAGAGGTAGTTAAAGGCAAAAGCTTCTTCATTGCTCAATTAATAAATGCTGCTACTGAGATTGTAACTAGAAAGCAAGTGTTCTCTTTCGAAAATATCTTATTTTATTTTTATTCAAAAGTGAAAATTCTTATAAATACATAATCTTCCGAAAAAGTTCTCTATCCTAAAAATTTTCTGCATGTTTTTGTTTGTCCTTCTGCTTCCAAATGCCTGGGCCAGGAAGGCGGGCAGTTGGAGAACTCTTTCAATATCCACAGTGAGGACAGCTTTGTTTGTTTAAGAGGTTGGCTAAAGGAATGAAGAATTGAACCATTTCAAATCCTACAGCGTGGAAACAACTCCAACTTCTTCTTTTAAAAATACTCCTTAAAAAAAGTAATGTTTTTTATAGCTTTACCCTTCTCAAATCAGACTCAGTGGGAGACTAGCAAGACCAGTGTCGGTTAAAGATGTTCTTTTCTTAAATGAGAGCTCAACCTGCTCCCTGGGATCATGCGTACAGAACTCTGCTATTCTGGCTAAGTCTATACTAGTAAAATAATGTGCCCAGTACTGGTCTAACAATGTAAGTGTATAGACAGTCACGTTCCTGTGCCTGAGAACATTTCCTGGCACTGGTTCATTTAGAAAGCTTTGAGTCCCTCCCTGACTGAAAGCACTAGCCACTGCCAGCCCACAGCCCCTGGTATTATTCAAGTGAGGTGCAGACCTCAGTGTTTTAGATATACATCTGCTGATAACAGTTTTGATGGTTTTTAGTTACTTCTAAGTGACCCCATAGAAATGATCCAGTAATTGCTGTTTGAAAAGCACCCTGTGACCCACCTCAGCCTGGAGCCCTGCACCCAGTGGGCCTGGATTATTTATCTCCCAAATTCCTGCAGAGATCCAGCTGACGTAATCCTCTGAGCTGCTGTGAAGGGTGAGATAGAGTTTATATGTAGTCTATCCTGAGATGTAGACCATGGGAGATTTATATTGCTAAGCAAAATATTTTAAAACTGTCCAAAATAGAAGGTGAGGAAACTCAAAGTGCATGAGTGTGAGGGAACAAGCAGGGAGAGGGGAAAATCCTAAGTATGTTCCTGACAAGAAATGTCAGGTGAAATTTATTTTGAATTATAGAATTGACACCAACCAGGATCTATTGCCCTATGTCCACTGGAGTCAAAGACACCCCCTACGACTTTAATGTTTGGCATAATTTGTTTCCTTATTTCTTCCCTTATCACAGCCATTAAATTGCTTACCACATTCAAGGAGGGGCCAGTACAAGCACTGTTTTAATAGAAAGCTATTTGGTGGCTTCCCCTCTTCTCTCCTTTTTTGCACACGCACACATTTGCTATATATAAAACCAGCTTGCTTAAACTGATAGAGCCAAGGTCATAATTTCTCAGGGAAATGGCAGACTAATGGAAAAAAGGTTATAAATATAGCAAAACATGAGTCCTGTGACATTTACCAAGGACAATAGTTTCAGGCACTTTGGAGCCTTCAATTAGGCCCCCAAAAGACATCCTGCATCACCAGTGAGGAGGGGGAGTGGGAGCTGTAGATGGAGAAGAAACCAAGCAAACTTTGAAAGAGCCAGGGAAAAATATGTCGGTGGTTTCCAAAGTGGCCTGGGCTACTAATGCTCTCTGATGAGTTGAAGGATTAAAAGTTCAAAAGGGCAGGTCATGTGAGGGCATTGAGGTCTTGCAGTGCTGTGACCTAGGAAATACTGACTGGTCAGAGAGTGAACCCATCCACAGCATGTTACCAATTAGTGTTTAATGACCAAATGTGGAATGCATTAGTGCTTCTGAGAACTGAATATGTTTTCAAAGGGTCCAAGATGTTCTTTACAAACATTCCTGTGTGGTTTGATTCACACTGTGTTTGGGGAAATCTTCAAGCTTTGTCCAGACTACAAAGCAGATATGTTGCGAATTCCAGTGGATGTAAGAATGGAACAAACAAGGTTTAAATTTCTAAAGAGACAAAAAGTTTGAGCTCAAGGATCCAGGTAGGGCCTCTAGAGTTAAAAAGGAGATTCTCCTGTCATTATTCAGTCACTAATGTGCTTGATATTTAAGACTAAAAAGTATGTGAATTCAATGGAGTTCTCTCAGTTTATACCAGCTGAGAATCTAGTTTGTGCTCTGAAGACCTTGCTATTATAGAGCCTTAATCTTGCAAACACTTCCTACCATACACATTGCTTTTACATCGCATCACAGTTGCAAATTGCGCAGATCAGTAGATTTCAGGGAGTGTACATGAAAAGAAAGAAAGGCAAATTCACTAGACCCCAAAGCCCTGGTTGTGCCTTCCCAAAGGACAAAGAAAAGGACAAAGAAACTGGCCACTCAATGTGCTTCACTTATCCTTAATCTTCCACTTCTCCCCCTGCTCTGACCTGACCCTCGGTTGCTTTTCCCCCTTCCTTTGGTCCTTTTCTACACCATAACACTTTCTTCTCACAACATTTTTTCTGGGCCTTTCTTTTTCAGCCTTCTGCCTTGTTTTCAAAATTTCATCTTGCTTCTCACTTAATCTCCTTCTATCTCCTGAGAAACCTGTGTTCCCACTTACTTCCCAGATTACCATGCATAAGACTGACTCATCTCGAGATCATATATCAGGCTAAATTTTGTACCAACTGCATTTTAATCTATTCTTTCAACTGGCACTCAGCCTGAATGCATATTTCTTGTAAGCTATATTACAGACATAGATCTGAAAATCCAGGGCAAAAGGCAAAGGAAGAAGCCCCTTGCTTCTTGGTCCATCCTGTTCCATCTTATTTATGTTATCTGAAAGTTACATAACGCATTTCCCAACATCTCTATCTGCTAGAGGGAAGATTCACTTAGTGTATATGCTACAAAAAATGCATATGGGACTGCCTTAATTAGGACGTCTTTAAAAATCTCAATAAGCTTAAACCACATATGCACGACTTGCAGTTGTCAAAGAAAACAGAGGGAAAACAGTGGAAGGTGAAAACTTGGGTGAGAAGATGATTATATTTATAGAATCATAGAATTTGATATCACAGTAGAAGATGTGGGGAGGTACAGATATGGAAGAACACAAGCCATCCACAGACTAAGTTTTGTATCTCAAGTCTAAGCCTTTCTGTCACAGGGCTGTTAGAAAATCTATGCATTTAATGATGTTTAAATAGTCCTTGTGTCTTAAAACCTTCCCCTGCAGTGAGTATGAGATTTTGTACATGTCTATGGTAGGATGACTGAAAAAAACATTTTAAAAATAAAAATATCTCTTCATAGTTTGTTATTTAATGAGCTTAAGGAATCATAAAACCTATTTCTGGGTTTATTGGAGGTCTTAGTTGACAGAACATAGTCAGACATATAGACTGGGATTTTTCTAGCTGTAGAGAGAGGACAAGAATATTGAATTTTTAAGACTTGTTTGTCTAACTGTTTGATAAGTGCTGGCAGTTGAACAGACATTAGAACAATCTCAAAGTGAGCCAGCCTAAATAGAAATGGCTTTTCTTCTCTTTTTATCACTCTCTTGGTAGCTGCAATATAAATCATCCACAGCTTCTCTCCTCATCCATAGATTCCTCCAGTCACTGTCTCTTTCTAGCTAGGACATTCACAACTCCATGGATACTTCCCAGAAACAGCTCTGAGGCACAGTGACGAGTGTTACCACTTTGAATGTGCAGTTTAAAAACATACCCCTTAATGTCTACCTCTACTCCTTTCTGAAGTTGGTGTGAAGACAGCTGTTTGCAAAAGAACACAAAGTGGCAGGCAGATCAGAAAGCTTGGCCTGTATGAATACTCCATATTAATATGTCCAGCTTAGTTTCTTTGCTGGGAAAATAGCTTCTTGCTAACAGTGATATGAATTATGCATTATATTATGCTTTCATGTAGTAGGCATAGATACCTATGTGTATATCAGAATACATACAGCACCTCTTGACCCAGAAGGTAGGCTCAGCTCACTTTCAGAGACGCACATTACAGATTCTTGAGGGTATAAAGTAGACATTGGAGTAAAAGACTGCCTGTGGGTGAAAGATAGTTGATACACTCTGTTTCTCCTTTACAATCTTCAGCTTTTAGTTCTTGTTGCATTGGAAAAGATGAAATGCCAAGACCAGCTATTGAAGGATGGACCAGAACTCAGCCATCCAGGACATGTTTTACAAAGTGACTTTTCCACACTCCTTTCTAACTGCACAGACTATCTCTAGTCCATAGAGCACTGACATATGTTGCATACACGCTCACACCCCCCGTCCCGTGAAGACTTGTATTTATTCTGACACATTTCAAGTATCTGGATCCACAGGCACATCCCTGTGCTCGTTCCAAGAGGAGTTAACTGGCTGAGCCGCCCAGCACCTGTCCAGGGTGGGCTCTCGCTCAGGAGGATGTGCATCACAGTTCCATTTCAATGGGAGGGTGGATTAAGGATCACTGACTCAGCTGACTCGATCATGTGCAGCTGACCCGTTCTTTCAGAGGCTGTTCAAAGTAGCAGCTGGTGAGTGCCAGGGTGATGATAATGACTGTGCACTCAGGCAGCAGCTCATTAGGAAATGCACGAAATATCTGCTCAGGCTTCTTTACTGCACAGCTCCCCGAGCTGCTGGAGATCGGGGCTTGTCAGGAACTGCTGTTAATTTCCACCAGTTGTGGGGACTCACAAATAGAGCATCGGGCATTTCAAGCATCGTCGGATGGCACTCGAGAAACTAGCAAAGTTAGATTAGTGATAGCTGTAACTCCAGAGAGAGGCACACTTAAAATGTGCAAAAGCTTAAGAATTACTGGGGAATTTACGAAGCAGCAACCTGATTCTTTGTTACACCATATTTTCTGTGAGACCCTGAACAAACCTCATAAAGTTGATTTAAGCAAGGTCAGGGCAGATCTCAAGAGACATCCTTGCTCAGCTTGGCTCTGCCTACCTCTGCAATGACTGCTATGAACTGCAAGTTATCTTGATGCTAGTCTTCTTGCTTATTAACAGGAAGAAAAATTTTAGGAATCCATCAGGTATTCGCTAGGTTACTTCATCTACAGGCAATGTGATAAGAAGTGAGGGACTAAAAAGGGAGGCCAAAATGATATGTTGATTCTGAGCACTTATGCATGTAACATGAAAGCAAAGTCTTCACAACTGCAGAAAGGGTAGAACAGGCAGTCTTGATCATGTATGTCTATTTCCATTAGTTTCAGATCACAGGCTGGGCCATCTCTAGCTCCCCAGGGAATGCTGAGAACTTTTGTAGTGGATGGCAGTGGTGCACTGTTATAGTACCTGATGATTTCAAGATAGAGAGTGGCAGCAGCTGCATGGAGTTCCCCATCACCTACATGAGACTGTACATGGCAGACCATCACCTCACTTAATAAGAGAAGGCTGCAGTCTTGTTCAATCTGCTACCTCTGTGGTAAATCTGCTTCTTTTGGAGGAATAAAATGCTGTGTATAAAGAATTCTCTGATCCACTAGAGAAAGATGTAACTGGAGTTCATGGTTGGAAATTAAAGACAGGATACTTTAGAAAGGAGACAAAATGACGGGATGAATAACCATTGGGTAAGGATCCCAAGAGAAAAACTCTTTATGTCTCCAAATCAAGAGAAAGGTACAAACTGACTTTGCCTTTCCACTACGATTATCTGAGATGGCCAAATTTGGAGCCTTTTGTGTTAGGTCTCTCCTGAGAGCAATTCAGATTTTCCCTTCAGAGAGTCACCCTTTGGAGGAAGTTCAGTCTTTTCCATTGACTGTGGAGAAAATCTACAGGGGAATATGCTCCTAATTTAGACACCAGTTGTAACTGAGTTTGACTACTTTCCTGGATGAATTTTACCACTTATGAGTTGCTGGGATAATTACAAGAATAAATGGATGAAAAATAAAAGCCTGTGACAGAAAGGTGGGCAGTGTGGGTGTTCCAATAAACTTTTCCAACTTTAAAATGACATAAATTAAGATGTTTTACAGAACGAATGCTGCGCTCTGTAACAGGAGGACTCCAGGCATCTCCCTAATTGCCCTTCCTCTCCATTTTACTGGTGCGACAGACACACTCCTTTAACACTAGCTGGTGGGACAGACACATGGCTGCAGTTGCCTCTTCTTCATCTTCCACCATTCAGCTTATGGCTGCTTCCAACCCTGACACCGCAAGTGGAAGTCCTGATGTGGTGATTGCAGGCGAAAGTTCATGTCAGCCTGGGCAGGCAGCCAAACACTGAGCTCATGTTAACACTCTTCCACCCAGGCGTAAGAAGAGCACACTACAAACACACAGATTGATATCAGCATTTGGTGGGAACAGATCCAAGAGCTGGATGTCAGTGGGCTTTGTGATGCAAAAGAAAAAAAGAGATTAGAAAAGCAAATAGAAAAAAAGAAGATCATACAATCATACATAGAGTTCTGGCTCCAGGTTGTTAAATTGGAAAGGGTTCAGAGAAGAGCCACCGAAGTGATTAAAGGATTAAAAACCTACTTTACAGAAAGGCTCAGGAACTGAATTTGTTTAGCTTAAGCAAGGAAATGATGACTTGATTATGGCCCATTAGTACCTACTTGGGGAATGAAACTTCAATAATTAATACCTCTTTTGTCCAGCACAAAAAGTTTTAACAAGATCTGATGGCTGAAAGCAAGGACAGAACACCCACCTTATTTTAAAATGTTAAGTATTGCAAACAATTCCCCCAAACTGGTAAATCATAAAACAAGGTTAGATTTTTTTTGATCTCTAAAATATTACATTCCCTGTGTTGATATGGCCTGTTTCTCCAATTCTCCCAAAGTGCCTTAATTTGACTAAAGATCCAAATTTTGGCTAATATGTCTATCTACATTGGAGACATTGAATCTTATTGTTTAGCTTTCTATATGGTCAGAATAGAGAAGCAAACACTTCTACATGTCCAGCTTTTCATCTACTAGTACCCCCAAGTCCTCCTCAGGGCTGCTCTCAATCCCTTCATCCCCCAGCCTGTATTGGTATCAGGGGTTGCCCCAACCCACATGCAGGATCTTGCACTTGATCTTGTTAAACTTCACATGGGCCCACTTCTTGAGGTTGTCCAGGTCCTTCTGGATGGAATCCTATCAGGCATGTCAAACTAGTCAGTTTGTTGTCATCCACAAACTTGCTGAGGGTACACTTCATCCCACTCTTTATGCCATTGATGAAGACACTAAAGAGTACTAGTCCCAGTACAGACCCCTGAGGGACACCATTTGTCACTGATCTCCATCTGGACATTGAACCTTCGACAGCTACACTTATACATGAGTTGGGTGGCTGCCTCAAGTTAACTTCTTTATGTTGCTTATTCAACACTAACCCTCCTGGAAGAGATGCTGGGTTAGCAACTTATCAGACCATCTCTCATGCAACACCACCAGAACCTCACCAGAACAATTCTGCTAGATATATCCTCCTAGTGGAGGTCTTCAGTTATAGATTGAAATCCTCTCTGGTGCTGAATTGAGAAAATAAATTCTGTGATTGCTTCAATGGGCACATTCAGGATATGTCAGTGGGGTATGTAACGGCCTGACGTCTGCTTTCTCTCTGAAGCAACCAGAAGTTTCATGCTTATGTTGGCACAGTAAGGATTCCAAGTTAATAAGCCATGCTGAATGGCAGGCTATGTTTGCTTTGACATGCCATTCAGACAGTAGGATCACACAGCTTTTAGATTAGGGCTGACTGAACCCTGCCATTTCGGAAAGAGCTCATACCTGTGCATCACCTGTCCTCTCCCCACTAAGCACAAGGCTATCCTGTCACCCAGAGTTATCTGCCACAGTTACCGACCACAAACATGATTCGTCCTGATAAAATTGTTCCATTTTTCACTTTTATTTACTTGAAGGACTAGAAACTGGAAAGAAATAACTAGCAAAATAACCCTAGCCTTTTCATACTCTCACATACCACAGTCTCTATGTCAACCAATATTCAGGATACTGCACATATAGGAGACATCAGACCATATGGATAAGGAAAAAGAGTGCTTTGCAGATTCAGAATGTCTGATTCAATATCCTGTCTTGCTTCCCCTATGGGAGCAAGGAAATGCCATGAATTCCAGTTCAGAATTGTTATCATATACAGAGATGTGACAGTATGCTTCTGAACAGCACAGGGATTTTTTGAAGACAGGATTCTTATTGTGGGAAAAAAAAGTAGGGAAGAATTAACACATTCTAGCTACACTTTTAAAACTGCGTACCCACAGCTTTCAGACTAGTGTCTGTACAGAACAAGAAGAAACAAGTACCTTTGACTTCATCATATTTGAAAAGTCACGGCAACCAGGTGAAGTTCCAGATGACTGGAAGAAGG
>NW_009922462.1:0-723 GCF_000696875.1 Nestor notabilis
AATTCCCGTGTATTGCACAATAGCACTGAAATTGCTCTGGTTGCCAACTGGTTTCCAGTTCAAATCAGGTTTTCCTATATGTTGTTCTGCAATATACTGGTTATCACACACTGCTTAAGTGGGCAAAAAACAAATGCAGCCAAGCAGAAGAATTTGCAATTAAGGCATGATTAAGGGTAGAAGCATTTAATAACTGACTAATTAAAAAATGACATAAAATCCTCTTTTAATGAGATGGCTTCAAGTCTGCCTCGTATCTGTGAACGCTTCTCTTGCAGGTGGTTCTTTGAAATACTGGGATATCCCAAATCTTCCAAGGCCAACATCATCAATGGTTTGCTGATGACAGTTGTGTTCTTCGTGGTGAGGATTGCCGTCATGCCTGTCTATTACAGCCACGTCATTTCTTCCTTTGGAACAGAGGCTTTCCACAGGTTAGGATTTGCAGCCCAGAGCGCCTGGATTGTCTCGAGTGTTGTCTTGGATGTTATGAACGTGATGTGGATGGTCAAAATTGCAAGAGGATGCTACAGAGTCATCTGTCTTATCGGACGGGAGGAAGTCAAAACCCACAGAAATGGCAAATCTGACTAGAAATCACACACACAAAACGCACTTTCTGCTGTGAAAGTCACCTGGGTTCACTGAAACAGTGCACATTTCTGCCATGGAATGATCCTCTTCAGAAAACAAGGTATTACCTCTGCACTGACCTTACTCTTT
>NW_009922462.1:754-8143 GCF_000696875.1 Nestor notabilis
GTGTCCCTGATCCACACTGCCTGCACACCCAGGGCCACGCTTTATGGATCCTGCCCGGTGAGGAATAAAAGCAAAAGCTCCCACAAATGAGTTCCATGTGTCTGTTCTGAGCAGTTACAAGCTACTGAAGTTGGAAGGGAGCAGACTGGTTACTTGCTTGTTGTCCACCAGTGTGTTCGAAGTGTTTCACTCAGGTTTCTCAGATTAATGTGTTTTATAAACCCAGCGAATATTGAGAGCTCTCTCCTTTTTTTAAGGAAACAAAAACTTCCCAAACTCCTGATACGGTGCGATTTTCCTGGCACGTTTCTATGTTTTCTTCTGGGAATAACGATCAAGATTTCATTCTGGACAACTTTTTAAGTTTTGCAAGAAAACCTAAAAATGTAGCTTTGATTCCGTGAAGTCTTCTACTGCTTTTTGTTCTGCCTTACATGAATGCAAACCATTTTGGGCAATGTATGAGATACAATGATCTAAAATGCTCTATTATAAGACTAGAGAGTATCTTCAAAAGTGTTAAAATGCTCTGATTCTGATGGGAAGGATGTGCTTTTGCTCTGGACCATGACACGCAATTCTAACTCTTCTACATCGCCCGTGGAATTGGTTTTGGCAGTCAGTATGGTAAATGATGTGTGGAAATAGCATAATTCAGACATATTTCTCCTTTGCTGCTGCTGTTACTACCTTTGAGAAGTGTTGCAGCTCTCCACAGAGTATTTGTAACCATTGGCTATTCGGAAGCGAAGTTTAACTGTAAAGAGAGAAAATTCTTCTGTAGATGTGATGTGTAACTTACAGCAATCCTTTTTCTCTCTCTTATCACAGGAATGACCCATTTGATCTGAATTACTGAGGTTTTTTGTCATGTTTTCCTCATTAATCACAGTCTGAGGTGTTGACTAAAACCATTCTTGAGTTAACTGTGCCAGACTTCCATAGGTGCTCTGTTCCTTCTTCTGCAAGCTTAAAGGTTTGGAGGGTATGAAAGAGGAATCTTACCATCTAGGACTAGTCATGAATCTAATATCTAATACAGTTAGAGGAAATTCTGGGGTTTGCTTGTTTTCTGAAGGATTTTGAGAGCTGTATTGGTGTGTAGTTTGGTTTTGGTTTGCTTACTTTATACCATAGCTGAACTGGGACTGATTAATTCCCATTTTTTAACTTGGTGTGGTGGCTGGGTTGGGTGTGTTTTACTCTGTGGTGGTTGGGGTTTTTTAACATGTTGCTTGTTACACCTTCTGGTAAGGTGTGCTAAAAGTCTGCGTTTTCACTCAGTCGTTCAGTGCACAACCCAGTTGTTTTAGCAGGCTCTTTCAGCAGAAAACGAAGGTAAAATACTGACCCTGTGTGGGATCATCAGTTTTCCTCTGGTCCTGTCCCCTGTAACGAAGCTGGTTGACGTGAACTCTCCCCTCTGCAGTCAGAGGTGCGATTGCCCCAGTCCTGTGCTCTCAGGTGAGGGATGCAGCGTTTCCATCCCTCAGGAACTGGATGTCTGTAAGGCCCCAAGAGGACTGTGTAGGCTGAAATGCCTTATAACCGAGGCAGCTCTGGTAAGTGTCGTTCCCCAGTTAAATGTCAGCAGGGAGTATTGTTTGGGCTAAAGACTACCCACTTTTATAAGCCTCGTTCCACTCTTTAACTGGGCAGGCTTTCTTCCAAAACCCATTTCCCAATCCTGCCGTGTGAAGGGAGGTATCGAGGGTTGTTAGTACTTCTGTTCTTTGGATTCTGGGCTTATGAATACTTCACAGCCCAGTCCCTGCAGACAAAAGAGCTGTGTATGCCTTGGAAAAGTTAGCAATTGATCTGCTTAGCTGGATGATCCGAGTGAGCGCTGAACTGGTTCGGGTACCAGTAAGTCCATAGCCTGAGATCCTGTGACCTGCTTTGCTGAAAGAAACACTCTATAGTGATTTGCAGAACCTGGTATCTTTTAAAACAGTGATTTCAGTGTATCAGATGCAAAATCTAGGCTACCTATGAAGGCTCTGTGTTTCTATCACCTTTATGATTTAAAGGTGTACATGAAATACTTCATTTTCTTGTGTTTTTTAAGTTATTAGATCAGGGAAACATTTTGTATTAGCTCGTTCCTTCTGCTTTTGAAGCAGGATGAAAAACATGGGTAAGCTGATTTGGAGCAACTCCTAAGGTGATAACTCATGACAAGTTTTTAAATTCATCCCTTCTTAGCATTAATCTTTAATATTTCAGTATTTTTGTTTTCAGTGGAGAACGTTCATTAAAATGGTCCATTTCCTTCACTTCTAGATACTTTTTTCCCCTCTTAAGACACAAATGTAAGTCAAGCTGTAATAAGATTGTGTTAAAACTCAACTGAAAAAACCCAACCAACCCAAACCCCAACATAATACACTTTGGGCAACAATCCAGAATGGAGGGGCAGGGGATAACATGTTAGAAGACATGTAGTATTTTGGATTGCTGTACAAAATCAGTGTCATGAAAAGAGTATTTTGCAGTGTGTTAGGTTTAAATTTCCTACATTTGATTAAATTTCCTCTGAAAACATATTCCAGTTCTGTCCTGATGCATCTACTGTGTGTCAGGAGACAACTGCCTAATGAAGAACATTCTTAACACATAGATGTTGGCAAGGGATGTCGTAAACAGGCTGCAAAGTTGTGCGCTGGATGCATTAGTACAGAGCACTTTTTACCTGCCATTCAAAGCTATAATACAGCAAACCAGAGAGGTGCAGCACCCACTCTTTAATTGCACTTTATTCGTTTAACAGCTGTGGTGAAATACTGATGAAACTTAACGTTGCAAGTGTGTGTCTTTGCTTCTTTTTTATAATGCAAAGAAGTAAATGCATGGTAAGTAGCATCACAATAAATGCTTCCTTTAGAATGTAATAGTTACCTTCCTAGTGGCTTAAAACTTGTGTTTTTAACAGCTGCATTGTCTAAAAGCAGCCTGTGGTGTGTCACCGGGTGTCTCTGTGGTGGACACTTCAAATGGGAGGAGTTCCTCTTGTGAAAGATGCTCAGATACTTTGGTTTTGGTTTCTTTCACACTCTTTGGTACCAGGTGCTATAAAATCAGCACGATGATCATGGCAGAGGCTGCATGTCCCGGTAAGGCTGTACGGAGGAATGCGAGTTCCCTTTTTTATGGCTTTGCTTTATCCTCAAAAGCTGAGTAAATGCCACTTCCAGAACTACTACCGTGGAGTTGTAGGTCAAGTTTTGCTGTTGTAATTGATTTGTGGATACTTGTAGAGAGGAAATGTACATCAAATACTCATTTCCTTGGCGAGTGTTCCAGCTGATTGCCGTGAAGTTAAGGGCCTTACACTACAGGGATGCTTTAGGGGTTATCTGTGTGCATTCTTCAGTGGGAAGAGTTATGTCTCTGAAGCCTATTCTACCTCTATGAATAAATGGTGTCTTGAGTGAGCTCTATAATTTAACAATCTGAAAAATAGACTCTGACTAATGAAAGGTATCCTGTGCACAGGAGAACGAGGGGAGCTGGCTTTATGTGTAAGTTCTACCAGTTCCAAATTTAGTATTAAAGTTTATGAAGAATGAAATTAACCACACGGTCGGGAAGATGAGGACTTCCAGCTTTACTCAGAAAATTCTGGGAGTAGATTACTCAGGCTGCAGAACTAATGTTAAGAGTAAAAGCTTACACCAGTGAGCAGGTGGGTTCAAGCAGGTTTAAAGGGGAGAGGTGGAGGAGACTTTGTGAGCACAAGTATAGAGATCCAGATGTCTTCCTACTGCTGTGGCTGGGACAGCAGCAGACCGATACGTAGCAGAAAGGTTTGGGTATTTCTGTCTCTCTGCTCACAGTGGAAAATGAACCATTACCCTTTCAAACTTTCAAGCTGTGTAAAACAGGTCATGAGTCGCTGTATGAAGAGGACTCTTCTCGTGGGTTTGTGTGTGTTTGAGTGTATGTACAGGAAAGATTTCCATAAAAGATCATTTAATAGAGAAGTTTGTCAAAATGTTTTGTGATGCTTCTGCTGAGCCATTCGGGTGAAAATCAAGGGCTGCTTGAGCATTACTCCAGCTCAGGATCTGGCGCAGTGTTGGCTGCTGGTGAAAGCCATCGGTAAAGCAAATAGAAAGGGGCTAGAGTTTTCAGGTGAAAAAACGCCAGTGTAGAAGACTTTGAACTCTATGGGCAGCCCTTTCAATTTGTTAATAGCCTATTGTACAACATCCGGTCTGGCTGCAAGGAACTTTATGAGGAGGATTTGTTCCTGGTGGAGTTTCTTTGTCTGTGGAATATATTTGAGAGCTGGAAAAAGACCACGACTTCACTGCTGAGATCCTGACAGCAGTCCAGTGGAATTAGTGATCAATAGTTATGAACTGTAACATTCATCCCAACTTGGATCAAATCTCTTTTTTTGGGGCGGGTGAAGGTCTTAGGATTCTTTGAAAGCAACTTGAAAGTTCTTTTTATGGTGGAGAAGAGGAAAGATGTGCTGCTTGGGATGGTCAGAGATCTGGGATTAAGCATCAAATCACACTTGTAGTTGGTAACACTTGGTAAGGCTTGTTAGCCATTACAAATCTCTACTAGCTACCTCCTTTGATGTTCTCGCTCTGTTTATAGTAACCAAGCACTTTATAGCTCAGTAAAGAATGGAAGGTAGCTCTGAAGAATAGATTGTGTCATTTGGTATAAGAAATGCGTTGGCAAAATCTCTTCTGTGATTAGTTTCATTGTGTGATGTCCTGCACTGCAAGGGCATCTGATGATGACAAAGTATATCCACTTTTAATCTTGTTGTAATGTAAGGGAAATGTCTCTAAGAGAGCGAATTATGAAGAGCTCAGCATGGCTTGTGTGTCAAACACATCATGATTCAATGTGCTACTTATAACTTCCTACTTCTTGAAACTGAAAATAGAAAAGCAAATAAGATATTCCGGGGTGTATCTTAATTTTTAATCTATGTGGGATGTCGAACATTGTACTTGTCTTGTGGACAGGACATGCTTTTATGAGCCTATAAATATGTAAGTATTTGAGACTCTGCACCCAAGAGGCACATGTTGCATGTGAATTGTCTTCTAAGTTTTAAAATGTTGGTATTTTAACGAATTTGCTAGGTTTGATAGCACTATTTAAATATCAGTCCTAATGTAATGCAATTTTGAATGCAATGCAGAACAGATGGGGTTGGTTTGTTGTAACCCCATTCACTCACTTTCACAAGAGAAATCCATCATACGTTGGGGGGGGAAAGGAGGAAAAGGGCTAATTGTGAGCTCGGCTACATAATTTGCACACTTAATATGCACACATCCAAACATCCTGGATTTGTTTTGAGCACGCGTATACCAAACAGTGTTTTCTTTAATATTGGCTATATATTTGGTATAATTTAACACGTAAGCACAGCTAACACGATACAAACCCAACTTACAAGAAGTCTTGGGAACGAATGAGTTACAAGTTAGTCATGAGTAACTGCAAGTCAAAAACGTTTATTTAATCTTCTAAGAAGAAATCTGATAGATAAATCTACACTTACGTGCAGAGCAAGGATGAAAACTGTACGTTCTGGTAAGTCTTGACAATCTGGTTTGCAGTAAATACTAACTCTGTCACAAAACATCAGGGTCACATTATTACTGCCAAGTAGTAGCGTGGCCTGATTGCAGTAGGGATCCTTATCACAGCACAAGAACTTCAACATGCAATACAACAGTTGTGCAGGTTGGTGATAAAAGTAATCAGTCATAGTAAGGCAAATGGTTAAGTATTATGGGTTTAAATTGACTTTTTAATAACCCCCCCTGAATTATCTGTTTGCATTTCAGTGGATGCTGTAACGCATTTCTCTGTTTCGTTTCAACAACAGTTTAGGAGCTTGCCTCAAATCATATTGGCTTGGGTTTTTTTTTCCCTTTTGATATATGCAATAATGTCAATGAGCAATAAATTGCATGTTGTATGCAAGATATTGGTACTTCATAATAAAGGAAAGGAACACATCTTCTTACTCTGTGTATTTGTCTGTCTTAAGATGTTGATAGCTTGTGTACCTGTAATGAATGCGTCATGAGAGAACGCCTCTGTTTGGGTTTAGTTCAGAAACAACTGGGTTATGTGGCAACCTGAAATTTCAGGCTCTATCCTTCTTGGTTTAAAAGAAGGTGGAGAGGGAGCATGAGGTCTGAGGTCTGTTAAAGGCTGAAGTGTGATGCAGGGCATCACTGGGACCAGGAGCGCACCTTCAGCTATGAATTCTGTTGTGTTTTGAGGAAAACCTTTCCTATGGGATAGTATCATTACGTTGCACTGTAGTGTGAACCCACAGGTTTCAGGACTTACACTGGACAGTTGCCTGAAGGCTTTGGGGATAAAGAGCTACCGTTGCAGGACGTTATGATGTGATGCACTACACGATCCCGTGCTGAATACTAAGATGGGTAATTCAGTTCCTTAATACGGCGATTCCCAGATCCTGGACGCGCAGTGGACGTGCGCTTGGAAGCGTGAACTGTGTGGTGAGACTCCTCTGAGCATCCTCAGCCGAAATCAGTGCTGTTCGGTATCTTAGTCGGCTTCCAAGCACAGGAATTGCTTGAGTTCCTTACAGCTTTCTTTTGTATTACGCAGTGGCTAGATCCCTAGAAGAAAACACAAAGCATTCCAGTGCTTTCTCCTTCTTTCCTCTCAGCTTTCAGGGGTATTTAGTTCCATTTGCAGGTGATATTCTCAGGGTACTTATTTTACACCATTACTGTGGAAAACTACCCATTAACTAGTCGCTGTGGTTGGAAGTGACTGGGAATGTCTGGAAATGTTACTTGGGGTCAGATTTCCAACTGCTGGAGGAAGGGCAATGGGTGCTCGGTGGGAGGCTTTTGTATCTGCACCGGGCAGCTTTCAGTACCGAAGGGTGGGAAGGAAGGACCGAGCATGGCTGGGAACAAGGGGTGCTTTTCACCGAGCAATAAGCACTGGCTGCTTGTGGTGGAAAGCGGGGAGACAGCATCCTGACATCAACACCGTCGTGTACTCGGAGCGGAGGGTGTAGGGCCAGTTCCCCGTGTGAGAACAGAGAGAAAATGTGTTTCACCTTAGAGTTGTCCTGCCACTGACCTGCAATATTTGGAAGTCAGCTGGTCTGCAGGAGGCTCGTTTGGTGTTAAACAGTGTTGTCAAGCGCAGCAAATCAAAACGAGAATGATTGTACCTTGTTCAGTGCTGCTTATGCAGCTGATGCTGTGAATGCAGGCTTAGGGATTTTGGGAAAGCCAAATACGCCCAAAACTTAGGCAAGGATGGAGGCAATCGTAAGGCATGTAACAGAGAACTAGTTACTGACACGCTGTCACTTTCCTACCTCCAGGTTCTCGGTATGCTGTGCTGATCATT
>NW_009922462.1:8301-8513 GCF_000696875.1 Nestor notabilis
GCTGTGCTTATCAGTCCTGCTTGCAGAAAGGGTAGGAAACAACCAACGCTTCAGCTCCTCCCTACCTTAATGTTACCTGTAATCTCCACAGTGCAACAGGATGTTTAAAAAGTACCCGTTATCCGTTCTAACTGCTCCATGGGAATGTTTGCGTTGTGCCTTTCGCACTCGGCAGCCGGAGAGAGCCCGTGGCAGGGGCTGAGCGCCGCGTT
>NW_009922463.1:0-76969 GCF_000696875.1 Nestor notabilis
ATGTGCCCTTGGGGGTCACCCGGGCCCGGCCGCAGCGTCTCCTCCCTGCTGCTGTGTGGGGCTGGGGTGTTCAGGATGTGCCCCACCAGCGCTTTGAGGTCTGTGGTGGGGAAGGAAAAGGGGGCACCAGGCCTGGGAGGTCTCCGGGCGGTGAGGTGCGGGCTGCGGCTTCTTGAGCAGGTGGGGTCGGGTCTGTGTCAGGTCTCTCCGGGGAGGGAGAGGAATGTAGCTAGGTTTGTTCTTCTGAGCTAAAATGTATAGGCTTCCATTTGTCTGCAGGTTGCAGTAGCATTTTTGCCTTGGGAGTGATGTGACTATGACACAAATTACTTCTGCCGTTGCTGCCCAAACCTTCTTTATTTTCTTCAGCGTTGCTCAGGATGAAGGGGTTTTTGTGCTGAGTTGTTTGGTTCTTTGTTTATTTTTTGCTTGTTTCGGTAGATAAGATCAAAATGCAAGGCAGATGAAGGGGAGATGTTTGTTTTGCAGCTCTCTGTAGTTATGGAAATGAATGGGAAATGTTCGTAAAATTACCAGAGGTAAACGGCTTTCCTGTGGTAAATGTCTGGTTTTGTCTCGTTCTGAGAAAAAGGGTAAATAAAGATGCATATTTCTTACTTTTCTGAAGAAAACTTATTGAGATAAATGCTCTTTATGCTTCTTAAGTGGATGCATGTTGTTAAACGCAGATTATGAAGAGGCTGTACAGATGCAGTTTAGAAGTGCTGTGTGGTTTTCCTGTAGACTGTTACTCCTCTGTTTTGCTGCAGCAAGGTTAGTATCTCCCTTCTAGATCACACAGCAGGAAGCCTTGAGCTGTCTCCCAAGCCCTTTGCTAGCCAGATAAGAGGCAGCAAACACAGGGAATTGCATTTAAAGGTCAAAATGCAGCTGCAGAGTTAGTGCACCATTTCCTCGGGGCTGATGAGAAAACGGGCTTGTCCTGGCCTCTGTTTTCCTGGAACCCTAACCAAGCATCCTCCCTTCTGTAGAGTTTGATTGAATCGGCCAAATGATTAACAGGCAGTTAGGGACAGGATATAGGAAGCCAAAGCAGGATAGCAGAAGCTTCCTTTTAGTGAGGAAAAGGGGCTAAAAGAGTTGAATTCCGTTTCCTTTGCACATATCAGTTAGGTGATGGATGGGGAACGTGCAGGGTGCTGCAGACTTGGCATGTTTGTAGGGTGGGTTATTTTCTTTAGGTAAGGGAGCCCGGAAAACTGGAGTAGGTTTTGAGTTTTGATGAAGGCTAAATTGCTGAACAAGACCCAGCCAATGCTTCCAACTTGTCGTGGAGTAGTTTTCAAGTTAGAAGTGAGTCTGAACGAAACTTGCTCGAACACAACAGATTAAAGCATCTGCAGCAGGCACATCCAACGCTTCAGAGCCACACAGGACATAGGATTATGGATCATGGAGGGGGTCTCCCCTGTTCCAAGACAACTCTCACAAGGTCATTCATAAAATATTAAGGACTTTCTTAAAACTTGTGTGGGCTGTAACTTTCCATTACTCTTGCTGGAAGGCTATTCCTTTGCTGCTCCATATAGTCCCTATTTATTTAGGACCACTTTTCCTGCTCTGCTAGCATTGTCCTTACGTTTGATTTGCTTGCTTTCAGCTTTGGTGCATATAAGGACAAATTCTCAGCCTGTTTTGTGAAGCAAAACAAGCTGAGGTCTCTGTTCTGCTTGGGAGCAGCTCTTCACATGTCCCACTAGTTCTCTCTGCAACCTGAAGCCTTGAATTCAGAAGTGAAGCATTAAATTTGGTTCCAGCAACCTTCTATCCTATATTGCAATTTCCTTTTAAGCCTTCTCTTCATGGGAGGCTTTTGGCATCTCCGTTTTTGCTCCTGTAGGCTCAAGTGTGATTTCTACCATGATCTCTTGGAGTGTTAGATGATACCGTGGTAAAAATGCTGCTGTACTGTTAACATTGTTCCATAATTACCAGTTGTTTGGTGCTATTCTGCTGCATAATTCAGATGTAATATGAAACATCTTGGCTGTGTAAGTCTGCTGGCGTGTTTCCTTAGGCCAGTAAAGCCCTTTCTTTTCCAACCATTTCTTGTAGGGAAGATTTATTCCTCCAACTTCCCATGTAAGGGGAAAGACCTACTTTCTTTCGGCTTCCTTGGAGGGCTCAAAAATATCTTTCACTCATGCTGGATCAACTTGCCCAGCTTGTGGTGGGTGATGTGCTGATGCACTGGGCTCTCTTCCTCCCTTCCCAGCTGGCATGGCTCTTCCCCAAAGAACTGGAGTGGATCCCTTCTTCACAGGTGCAGGCTCTGCAGGCCTGAGGAGGAGGATGTGCTGTGGGAAGGAGCCTGTGAGGTGCATAGGAGGGTTTGTGAGGAGCAGCTGCCCGCTGTTACGGGGCAGTTCATTCTTCCTGTGTGTCGCTGGCTTCAGCAGATGCTGAGGAAAGTGGCTGCCTCAGGTTCTGAACAGCCCAAGCAGGCAGGCCACTGTTTTCTCACACAAGTAAAATGAAAGGGGAAACTGGGATTTCCTCTAAAAAAACACGCCAAAAACAAAAATGGGGGGGTGGGGGTGGGGAGGGGAGAGGGCACATGGGGAGCTCAAAAGCCTCCTCTGCAAGCAAGAAACTTACCTTTTTAATACCACACTCTTAACAGCAATGCTTTAACTCGCCTGTTTCTTCCTGCTTGGCTGCCATGCTGGCTTTCTGTGGCTCATTTGGGAGTTAGAAAAATTCCAAAGTGAGATACTGTTCTTATCTGTCAGAAAGCATCTGCTGCCCTCTTAAGTGTTGAAGCACATTGTGTTGATATCTCTTGTGTTAATGTATTATGGATTTTTGCTTCCTCACTTGAGAGCTTCTGAAAGACGTTTCACAGAAGAGCTTAGAAAGCCTGACTAGAGAAGAGGGTGCCATAGGAGAAGTGAAATCAAGAGGGTGATCCCCGTTTTGAACATTGAACTGTCATTTAAAACCTCACTAAGATTTCCTGCCTATAATTTTGTTGTAGGTTGTAGGAGACACTATGAATAGCCAAAAAGCTTCCTGTGAATGCTGCTGAAAGGAAGTGGTGGTGTTACATGCGAAGCATCTCTAATTAAGCTGATAATTGGACTGTATTTGAGTTGGAACCAATTGTTTTGTCTTCAGTCTGGATGACTCAACGTTACGAGCAAGTTATAGCCTACCTATGTGTATCCTTCCTAAAGGAAAAGAGTTGGCAAACAGACACCATAATGTAAGGTTATTAATGATTTCATGAGTGAGTTGGTGATTGATGTTGCAAAAAGGATGTAGGAATGAGCCATTAAACAATGAGAAGAAAACACAAGGAGACCATCATAAAGCAAGAAGAGAAAAATTATGATGCCTCTAAGGTACTATTGCTTCTGGCTGGTATTCTTGGCTCCAGGCAAAATAATTATCACCTGTGTTCCTGTTGGTGCCTTTGAGAGTATCTGTCAACTGCTCCGAAATTCCCATTTGCTCTCATTTCACTTTTTGCCACTAGTGTCCCCCTGTGTAGGATTCATTGTTATGTTCTCATTTTCTGAGGAGACAGATCTTGACCAGATGAATTGCAGATTGTACGGGTGATGTTGGTTTTTAGTTTTTATTGTCTGATTAAGGAGCCTTAGTAGTCAGTTTTGTCTATCAGTACAGTCTCTGATGAAGAGTCCTTCCCCAGCATCCTTGTAGCCCCCTTCAGACACTGGAAGCTGCTCTGAGGTCTCCACTTTCTCAGCCTGTCTTCATACGGGAGGTGCTCCAGTCCTCTTATCACCCTCGTGGCCCTCCTCTGGACTTGCTCCAACAGCTCCATGTCCTTTTTATGTTGAGGACACCAGAACTGGACACAATACTCCCAAGTGAGGTCTCACGAGAGCAGAGTAGAGGGGCAGGATCACCTCCTTCAACCTGCTGGTCATGCTCCTTTTGATGCAGCCCAGTATGTACGGTTGGCTTTTGCCCATGGCAGGGGCTTGGAACTAGATGATCTTAAGATCCTTTCCAACACAAACCATTCTATGATTCTATGAAAGTTCATTTTGCAGGACACACTAATGTAATCAATATCCTGTTGTAGGTGCTTTATAGCCATATTATGGGCCAAACTTCTTTCTGCCATCAAGGATGTACTCTTTCTATTGACTTTATAAACTTAACCAAAACAACGGCTTTGCTGGTCATCAGAACAGGCAAATGCTTTTTTTCATTCAGTAGTAATAGGTGCTAAGCAGATACTATTCAAAGCAAGATCTATCCGCTATCTAAATATGCTGAAGTACCAACTTTACTGTGGGGTTTGTATAGTTGCAGTCAAAGAATTAATTGTCAGAAGTCTCTAATTTTTAACTTTAGTTCCTGTTTTTCCTCTGGCAAGAAGCTGTTAGACCCTCATCTGTTCCCTGGCTACTGTTTCTTTGTCTGGAGAACATTTCTGCTAGGAAGTGATACGATGATGATCAGTGAGTTATTTGAAGATAAATATCCAATAGTTCATACACTGCTATAGATTATAACACAGGAGTCTCTTGTGCCTCAGTGTGTCCCTGGTAAGTTTGCCTCAAATCTTCAATATCTCTGGAATTTTTCCTCATGCTTGTAGTTATAAGGGATTTCTATCATGTATCATTGAACAAGAGTCTTAAAGAAGGTTCTTCAATGTTTATTGTGTTCTGGAAAGAAATTTCCCAATCAGAAACAGCTCCTTTGGGATATTGCCTGTTCCTCTTCTTTGCCCACTTTCTCCTGAGTATTTTGTCACTGTTGGCAAATGGGCCCGTGCAGATAAAAGACTCTTTACTTTCCTTGTATAGGTTTTAAATCCAATTTCAACATCTGGGCAGCTTTTCAATTAGCATTGTTGGTCTGTTAAACCTGTGTTTAAGCTTTGTCTTAAAACTTTGGATTTCTTTCTGCTCATTGGAAAGAGGTCCTTTGCTGTGTTGCAGTTTCTGGGGTACCTTTTGCTGGAGGATGATAGTATGTTGTTCCAGGTTGATTGTTTTCTTGGTAACAAATTATTTAATTTGTGAAATTAAATACATGAAAGAGTTTGTTTCCAAATGATTTTTGTGTTTAGGAAATACTGTGTTTTGGATGGATAAAAATTCCTCTAATCCATTGCAGCTGTAAGGGAGCAGTTTCACTGGACAACACTTGTAACAGCAAAGCCCTCCATGTATAATGGGTTACACAACTCACTGCCCTCAGCTTCTTTATTCTTAGTATTATCATTTTTTCTCCCTGATTAGTATTGGGATGGGGCTTGATCCACTGTTGATTTAAAAAGTTAAATATAAAGGAGTTGGGACAGGCTTTATGGAACCTGTGGCAAAAATAAGGGAAATTGAGACAAGGAGGGGAGGAAGAGAAGTGTTTGACTTAAGTTTTGCCTGCAGAAAGGGAATAAAAGGTGTTTACTTAATGGCTTAAATCAGTTGGTTTTGTCTATATTAGAATCAGCTATTAGAAGTTGTAATAATTGGCAGTAAATTATATTACTTAAAAGTTCCTGGAATCAAGACTTTTGCCCATTAAAGAGAGTTGAACATGTGAGTGGGAACAGGGAGTATTTTATATTGGCTTCTGAATTAGGAATTTTTAATGACTTTCTTAAAATGGAACAGAGGATAAAGGAGTGAAATTTTTCGTATTCTTATGTTTCTTTAACTGAGAGGCTTCTGCTTAAGAGATGGCTCTTAAATGCTTTTAAACCTATTGAAAAAAACCAAACCCACAGAAACTACCATTCTTTTCTTTGTGCTTTACATCTCGGCCCTTGTGTTTCATCTCTCTGGGTTTCACAACTGCAGAAGCAAACAAAATTAATCTTAACTTATAAATCCTACCAAACTAGTTTTCTTGTTATCATAAATTACAGTCTGTTCAGATATTGTATCAGTCGTGATAGCCTTCATGAAAATTAATATGTCACTATTTAGTTGATAATGAGGATAGATTGAAACATGATCTTTTCATGGGCACAACTCAACTAAGTAATCAGAGGCATTAGTGTTGTAGTTGTCATTTAATCTTTTATCATGTTTGCCCAAAATGTGTCTCAGGAAACAATCGGTTGTAGTTTTCTTGAATGTTTTCTTCTAACTTTTTGGATTAACTTTTGCACTATGTCAGTGGGGTGTCTGTTGTTTTAAAAAGCCTCGGAACAGGAAGTCCATACAGAATTCCTTGCTGAAAATGTGCACAGCATCTCAATAAAGAGTATCTTGCTCACGCTTATTCCATGTGAAAACACCTTCTCTGCCTTTGAACTTGGCCTTTCTTTTCTGAAGCATAAATGTTGCTCAAACTCAAGTAGCTTTCATTGTATCATTTGCTGGTTTGAGAGTATGTTTCTTAAGTAATTTACACGTTTCTGATTTCAAGGAGGGGGTATGAAACCAGCAGGTGGTTTGGGGTGTTTTTGTCTTGGTTTTACCTTCTGTTTCACTGCCTGCTGAAGCCCTGTAATTCCCTGTGATTATTAGTGATTCCTTTCTATAAGTCTGACTTTCAGGTTTCAGTTCCTGTCAGCTTTCCACAACTACTTGATCTTGTTAAATGAACTTGAAAGGCTGCATTGTGCAGCAAGACCTTGGGATGGACTCTCTTGCGAATGGCTTGTGAAGCTGGCTGTTTCTATTTCTGGTGGTACTGCCAGAGGAAAGGTTAACTTGTATTTTCAACTCCTTACGAGCTTCAGGTATCATCCAAGATCATGTTGTGCTAGCTGTTATAGAACTGTGGACAGAAGATGTCTTTTCCTGCTGGGTTCTCAGCAGTGGCTTGCCTAGGGTAGCTTCTCTGCGGGCTCAGGCTGATTTGTAGAACTCGTTAAGAACTCGCCAACAAAGTTTAAGTTGACAAGCAGGTATTCTTTATTGCAGCGCTGGGAGACACAGGGGATATCTCCTCCTAATGTGTGTCTCGTTTAACCATCAAACAGACCGTGATTATATTGTTGCTTAACATACATATTCATTACATTTCCGATAGATGTCATACATATGCATTAGTTGTCCGAGAGCTGTTTTACATAATTCCACGCCTATTTTCGCATGCGCATAACAACGTGGTAGTGGTCTTCGGTGGTCGTTTACTTCTTCCAACGATCTTCATCACTTGCCCGTTCCTTGAACCCTTGTTCTGGAAGTCTTTGAAGCATGCGCAGTAGATAAATGCTTACACCAGCTTAATTAGTTTGGTAACACCACTGACAGAAGTGAGTGATTTCTCCTCGTCCTTCTACTTATCAGTTAACTTCGCTACAGCACCTCCTGAACATCTGCTGGTTTCAGATACTCCTTAACTACAGTCCTGTTTTGGTTACAATAAATTTTGTCCAAAGGTCATAAGGTCCTAAAACTGTCAGCTACAATGATTTATCTTATACAAGGATCCTTTTATGCTCTTTTAATTGGGCTTTTTAGGTTTGGAAAGTTTTGTTGTTATGTACGAAGCCACCAATCTTAAAGTTACTTAAAACTTAATTTTCTTATTTTACAAAGGATTATATTTCATTTTGTACTTCCTTGTCTCAGGCAGGAGCAGGTGGTGAATAGCAGCCCGTGTGCAGATGCTTGATGTGGATCCAGGGGATAAGCTTCTGCATCAAGAGTTACTGACTGACAGTAACTGCACATTATGGTGCAGTTCTGGGGGCTTAATGAGATAGTGGCGAGGAATGTAGGTATATGCTTCATTCTGCACTTGTATGCAGGCTGGTCTGGTCCTGTCTTCATGCTTGGTAACACTGTTAGCAGTGTAACAATGGGGGCTGAGAGTCCTTGTTTTCTGGTTAAAAGACAAAGTGTCTTCGGGAAGGGGAAGCTCAGTCCATCCAGTCCTACCAGTCTGATGCCAGTGCTAGTGAGAGATGCCTGGAGAGGGATTACAGGTCATCAGGAGTGCCTGAAAAGCAGCCCAAAGGAATTCCTGCCCCTCCAGCCAGTAAGTTGGCTTCACTGGGGACCCAAGTTAAGTCCCTCTGTGCAAGCACATGTTGCTTTGGAATAAACAAGAGGAGTTAGACACATACACATGCCCAAAGGGCTATGATCTTACTGGCGTTACAGAGATGGGACGGGATGGCTCCTCTGACCGGAGCATTGGAATGGAAGCATACAGGCCCTCCAGGAAGGACAGGCAGGGGAGACAAGGGTAACTTTAGACACCTCGGTTGCCACAGAAGCTGTGGCTCCCCCATCCCTGGCAGTGTTCAAGGCCAGGTTGGACACAGGGGCTTGGAGTAACCTGCTCTAGTGGAAGGTGTCCCTGCCCGTGGCAGGGGGTTGGAACTGGAGGAGCTTTAAGGTTCACTGTCACCCAAACCAGTCTGTGATTTTAACCCCAGGTGCTGTACATAACCAAATACAGTTTTTCCGCAAGTGGCAGTGGTCATACAACTTGACACATGCTGCTTTTTAGTTTTTAGCATTCTCACATAAAAAAAAAACATCCTGAAGACTTAAAGTAATTGCTTCTGAAATATTCCAAGTGTGGAAATTCTGTCTAATTGAGAATAACAATGAGAGAAAAGTAAATTATGGTGAAAAGAATAATACCACAGAAAGCTTTGGAGTGTATTCCTACTGATGGACAATTTAGCTTTCACAGCAGCTTTACGCAGATCATTTAAGTTCAGTAGATGAAAAGGAAATCTAAGTCCCTTGGGTCCTCGCTAATTACACCACAATGAGTAGCTACAAGGTCAATGCAAAACATGATTGTAACACAGCCTTACTACCTAGACATCCGTTGTAGGTAAATGGAGGCATTTGCGTTCATGGCTCCTCAAACAACTGTAGCACTGCCCCTTTCTGAAAGGCTGCAGTGGTGCTTGGCAGTGGCACAGCTTGTCTCTGGTGCTTGTTTTTTTTTTAATGACCACGGTTCTCTCTGTATGCTCACAGATTTATGTTTGAAGCTCAGGAGGACTGTGAGAAGGGTGCATGCTCAACTACTGGGTATTGCTGACCTTGCTCTTTTGAGTACTTTTAACGCCATTCCAGCCAATGAAAGGTGCTTATTGATTTAGCAAAGAGCGCAGGATCAAATACTGAGTAACTTTAGAAAAATGCTGAGCTGGACAGATGTATTTTGACTTGATGTAGCTATTGACTTGGTCAAGAAAGGAATTATCTGTAGTAAACAGAACTGAAGTAAACTGTTGCAAATGAAATGCAACCTGATGTAATTTCAGTTATGTGAATAAATCAAACAAAACCAACGAGCACACCAGGTACCAAGGGTTGGACACAGGAAGGATGTGCTGAGATGATTAATCAAATTCTCTGCATTTCCATGGGTTTTTTTTGCACATCCAGGATGGGTGAAGCAACCTTTTGGGGATGACTGGAATTTATTTGGCTTGGAGGCAGAGAAGACGCTGTGATAGCACTTGTTGCATCTCACATTCCTTGTTAATCCCCTTTTGTCTTCATCACTCTTCACCTTCTCAGTTCCTTCTCCATCTTTCAGACCTCTTGCAGCCTTTCCTTTGTTTCCAAAAGTTTTATGAGAAGTGCATCTCCTGTAGGATCTCTGCATATAGTTATGTAGTAGGACATTTTCACCTTGGAGATCATTAAGAGTGTGTTGTTTATGTACCAGAGGAGACTGGCTGTGTCATTTTGTGCTGCAGGCTGATTCCAGGAGTAGGTGAATGCAAAGAAAGAAAAACCTGCTTTGAACCAAGCAAAGGCAGTGATGCTTTAACCTTACCCTTGTAATTCAAACTGTAAAACTTTATGGATGTAAAACTTGTGGAAAGTACGTGCTTAAGCTGGTGTGGTCCCTCATAGATGTCACCAGTAGCATGGCCCCACCTCACTGTGTCCCTTTGTATGTTGCTGTAATGATTTCCTGGTGACAGGATCCTCTGATACCGATGCTAACCCATTCTATTGTGCTGAATCTGTTCTGATTTGGGTTCCTACAGACTGTGCTCAAGTTACCTCTTTGTTGTTTACCAGAGAGAGAATTATTACCTGCAATTGTTCCCCGGTGAAAAGGGTTGAAGCTTGTTTCCTGCTTTTCACTCAGTATTTTTTCTTCTTAAAGAAGAAAAGTTCCATTTTATAGTTCTCTGCAGATGTGTATGTAGAGATCTGTGGAACTCTACATAGAATTGTTTTGTTGTACACTGTAGCTTAGGCATTTGTGGTGTTCAGCAGTCACATCTATGCAGTAATCCATCCCCTTCTCTTTTGCCAAACAGTGCCAAGTGCCCCTTGTTTGTGCAGGTCTGAGCCAGTGATTGAGCTGTGTGTGCTCTCTGTAGTATGTGGAGTAACCTTGGAATTTCCCAGTAGTCTGCAGGCCTTCCTCATGCTCTCCTCCACAGCTCTGCACCATCCTCTGATCACTGCTTTCGTGTGCCATGACTGTGCTGACAGGCTCCATGAAGCACGGCTGCTCCCTGTGCCTGCCACCAACATTATCTCTGTGGGTACCTGTCCTCTCCAAGATGCGTTGGTATGAAGGTACTGGGTCCCAGGTAATGAGGGGCGCTTAGTTGTCTTGTCTGCCTAGTGTGGCAGGAAGGATGTATTTCATACCTGGAATATAAGGTGGTTGTGCAAGTCCTGCTGGGTTGGCACTGGACATCTCAAGGCAGAGCAGTTCAGCTTGGTGATCCATAACTGGCACTAGGGTATGGTCCTTGCCACAAATTTTATTGATTAACTCTAGGCCTTTACCCATGTGGACTTGATTGGACCAACCTGGTATAGTGGAAGTTGTCTCTGCCCATAGCAGGGGGTTGGAACTCGATGATCTTAAGATCCCATCCATCCCGAACTGTTCTATGAGTTGCTGTAGATCTTCACTGAGAGCAAAACAAACCTGTAATGTGGATGAGCAGGGTTGCGATGTTGTCAACACCCAGTTGTGCTCCTCGGTGCTGTTCTCATTCAGTGGTATAGATGCAGCCAGTAAAGATGAGGTATTGCTCTGAGAAAATGAGTTTGTAAAGCTTGATAGGTTCCCTGTGACCTGCTGCTTGTGTCCTGACAGGTTGTGGGGAAGACTGGAGTTGGATTTGATTTCCAGCTTAACTGCTAGCATTCTGGGGGACCTTGGGTTTTGGTTTACCCTGTTCCGAGACCAGTGTAGTGGTACTGACCTTGGTTGTACAGTGCTTTCGGATCTGCTAAAAGGTGGTGTTTAAGGGCTTGCTGCTTTGTGGCAAAGGCCTACATATAGGTGTGACAGCTCAGGAAGCCTGTACAAGTAGTAAACACAACTAGGTGGGTAATTTGAAGTTCTTAGTAGGATCATAATAACCAAGTAACCGGTGTCTGAGTTAAGTGGTAAAGTTTCCTGCTGGCAAAAACCATTAGGCTTTTATCTTTTCTTTTGCTCTGCTCTGTTTTGTGGGCTATGATCACTTGCAGGTGACTTTACAAAGCATCACTTAACTGTTGTCTGCTCTTCAAAGGATTTAAGATGCTGGTGTTGATCTTTATCTCTCCTTGTCCCATCTTGTCTCACAATGGTCTGTGGCTTTTCACCTTTTACCATATTAAATTTGTTACTGAGAAATGAGGTGTGACTTCGAAGAGAGACTGACTTTGAGGTGTTTGAATTAGATACCCCTGAAATTTCAGTGAGTATCTAATGGGATCTGGAAGGGATGCTTCTGTCTTATCAGTATCTTCATGCTGGTGTTTAATACAGGCTAGTTCAAATGGGTCATGTTGCCATATAAAATAAAAGGGAGGTGGAGCAGCAAAGAGAACGTGGAAGATCGTTGCTAGATAAAAGCCTTCCCTTAGCCCTGCTTCTTTTAAGAGTTCTTGTGACAGAGCCCTTGGCAAGAGAACAGAGAAGTGTGAACATCTTTGCAGTGGAAAGTGGAGAAGGTTAAGCACTGAGATCAAAGGGAAGGAATTAGGGCTGAAATCCTCCACTGTGGAGGATCGGGCTTCAACCTTCATGGCTGGTTGATCAAAGGGGGTGTTGCTTCAGGGAGTTGGTAGGGCAGGGAAGAACCCTTGCCTGGATCCCTTCTCCTTTCAGAGCAAAATCAGTGGCTGGTGGGTAGCCTTTGCATGGTGTTTCCTTCTTTGCCCATGTCTTTGGCAGCAGCCCATGAGAAGTTGATGTGCTAGCCTTCATTTTTCTGTCCCAAATCAGCATGCTGCTAGAAACTCATGGGAGCTTACAAACAGCAAGCAGCCCATCTGTGAGGGAGCACTGTGCACTCCTGCAATCACAGTGTTTGCGGGAGGGGAGCTGCTGCCCTGCACAGGAACTGCCCTTGTGCTGGCGGCTTCTTCTGTGTGCCAGGAAAAACTTCCTGCATGCCCTCTTTGGTGCTTGCTGGTGAAGTTGTTGACCACATTTTCGGGGCTTCTGAAGAGGTCAGCAATAGATTCAGAGTGATGATGAGACAGGTTTGCTTAACCTTGGTGAAACCTTTAGGCCTCAGAGCAGCCTTATAACATCTGAAGGGGGCCTACAAGGACGCTGGAGAGGGACTTTTCATCAGGGACTGTAGCAATAGGACAAGGGGTGATGGGTTCAAACTGAAACAGAGGAAGTTCAGGTTAGATCTAAGGAAGAAGCTCTTTACTGTGAGGGTGCTGAGGCACTGGAATGGGTTGCCCAAAGAAGTGGTAAATGCTTCGTCCCTGGCAGTGTTCAAGGCCAGGTTGGACAGAGCCTTGAGTGACATGGTCTAGTGTGAGGTGTCCCTGCCCATGGCAGGGGGTTGGAACTGGATGATCTTAAGGTCCTTTCCAACCCAAACCATTCTGTGATTCTATGAAATCGGGGAATTAATTTGAAACGTGGGCTCTGCTTTTGAGGATGGGGTGGTTTGTACATGTTCTGCATGCTGGCAGCATGCTGGAAGCCTGCAGGTGCCATAGTGCTTGGACACTGACTCAAGGATCCTACATTCCCTGAGCATACTGTGTAGATCCCCCATCTGGAGTCTAATAACAGCTGAAACAAAATGGTGTTTGACCAACATGAAACAATAGTGTTTGACAGTAACTGGTGGAATCGCAACTATTAGACTTGAGGCTTATGAAAACTACAAAGACCTGGCAACATGTGTGTATTTTTAGAGTCACGTCCTGGCAGTGCATCTGAAATGAGCATGTTCTTGCTCACAAGGAGATTAGGAGCAATTTGGTATTCCTGACACCATAACTAAGAATCTTCTCTGGGAAGCAGGAAGTTAACAGTTGTTGGATGTCCTATCAACTTTCTCTTTAAATTCATGAAAGGTGATTTCTTTTTCACAGCAATGCTGAGTGACAATAACTCTGTGAAGCTGAAAAGTGATTGCTCGCCTCCTGTGCAATGGTGTAAGGTGGCTGCACATGAAGATGAGAAGACCAAGCTGGTTTTTAAAAGGTACTCGCAAGTAAGTGTCATTGTCACAGCAACATGGAGGTCAGTTGCTCTCCCTCCTTGCCTGGGCAGTTACAAAAAGGATGTAAAAATCAAGGAATGAGATTGCCACATGAACTGAGTGCAGAGTTAGGCACACAGCTTTCCCTGGAGCACCCAAAGCACTTCGAGGAGCCTAAGCTCTTGTAGCTGTATGTGTTTTCATAGAATCATACAATGGGTAAAGTTGGAAGGGACCTCAAAGCTCATCCAGTTCCAACCCCCTGCCACGGGCAGGGACACCTTCCACTAGAGCAGGTTGCTCCAAGCCCCTGTGTCCAACCTGACCTTGAACACTGCCAGGGATGGGGCAGCCACAGCTTCTCTGGGCACCCTGTGCCAGCGCCTCAGCACCCTCACAGGGAGGAGCTTCTGCCTCAGAGCTCATCTCAATCTCCCCTCTGGCAGGTTAAAGCCATTCCCCTTGTCCCATCAGTGTAATCTTACTCCGTAGTTTATAGTTTGACATCAAATTGGAATCGAGTGTGTGCTAATACACATACAGAACCATATTTTAAACCAAAAAGTTCACCACTGTGATGCCTCTCTGCCACATGAATTTTTAGGTCTTAAAGCTTAAAAACCTCTTGAAGCCAAACTGTTACATATACTTGTGTTTTGGGCACCTGAACGGTGCAGCCTCAGCTGAATCTAGAGATACTTGATAAACCTGTGGAGGAAACCTAGCCTCATTCATCTGCTGGGATGCCACGTTTTCTGCCAGTCAGCTGATTTCCAGGGTTTGCAGCCCAACATGTAATGAAGGTTTTAGACCCCCTATCAGTGCCAAATTTAACCTAGTTAAATCAGATGTGAGAACAGTGCTGCTTTGTTGGTCACCTTGTTTGCAGCACAGACAAACCGAGTCCCAGGATTGCATCCGTTAGTCATAGAATGGTTTGGGTTGGGAAGGATCACCCGGTTCCAACCCCCTGCCATGGGCAGGGACACCTCACACTAGACCATGTCACCCAAGGCTCTGTCCAGCCTGGCCTTGAACGCTGCCAGGGATGGAGCATTTACCACTTCCTTTGGCAACCTGTTCCAGTGCCTCAGCACCCTCACAGTAAAGAACTTCTTCCTTAGATCTAACCTAGATCTCCCCTGTTTAAGTTTGAACCCATCACTTCATGTCCATATGCTATAAGCTTTTCTAAACACAAATAATCTTGGAAACCTGTATTCACTTCATCTGAAAGAGTTTCAAGAAACACTGAGCATTTGGTAAGTTGTATATTTTTAGAAGATATTTAAACAGATGTCCAGCCCTTAGGAATCCATGGGAAATGAAGATCAATAATAAAGCTCAAACTGCATATTTGAGCAACAACCATGACTCTGACCAAATAATGATGCAATTCTTGCAGCTCAGTTTAGATGTGAAGTGAGCCAAGTTAATATTTGGAGATAAACAGTGAGTTTCCTTAGGAATGAGAAATAAGTAGATCAAAAATACAGCCTATATTTTTTAGTTTTCAATTTGGTTGTGCTTGGGGTTTCTTTTCTTCTGCATGTTTTTGGGGGTGTAAATAATGAAATCGAGCTTCTCAGTATAAACCTGAGCATCTAAATTCTGCATTTTGGCCATCTTATTTGTGAGTAGTGGCCATTTACCTCAAATCTTGCAGAATTTGAAGTCCCATCCTTTTTTTGTTTTAACTTACATGAAAATATGTATTTCGAAATAGAGTTGCTCTTTAAAGTAGGAAACCAAAAGTCACTTTTGGGGTCTTTTTGTGAGCTGTTTGACCCATCAGAGATGCATTTAGAGTGTATGATGCAGACATAGAACTGCATAATTCAGAGTGTCAGTATGCAGTGTTTTCCTTGTCAAAACATCTATGTATCTTTGTACTTTCCTGCAGATAGCTCTGAAGGGTTGAGAAAGACTTGCAGTGAGCAAAGCAATAGTTTATCTTGGTTTGAATCAAAATGCAAGTTCAACTGTGCTAAATTTGTGTAAAAATACTCATTTGACACTAGATGGATGGCTGGAAAAAGAAGATTATATATTTCTTTTCTCTCCTACCCTCTCCTGTTTGTTTTTAGACTTCTCGCACTGTTTGTGGTTGGAGGGTGCTTCCTTTATATCCTCAAGTTACATTTTGGCCCTGAAGAATGTGACAGAACAAAAAGGCCATATGTGGACCTCAAGCGTGTAAGGGTTGGTATTTTTTGGCTTTTTGTACTTAAGAAGTTATTAACTGGCAATATAAGAGTTACCAGGCTCTATAAGAAAGAACTAGAATGCTGAAATCATCCTGTGAGGGGAAAATAGGTTCTGCTTCATTTTATGCCATAGAACTTCTTGGGGAGTGACAAGAGAAGGGCATAGAGAAACTGGATTTTTTAGGGTCAAAATGAGAGAACTGTGACTGTTAAGAAGTTGAGATGAAATGAAACACGTCACCATACTCTTGTGTCAGTGCAGATGACACTGGTGATTAGCAAATTGATGCAAATGAAAAGTTATATATTAAAGTCCCAAAGCCAGCGCATGAAACCAAAGGTTTGTTTTACCTCAGCCAGTTCCCCAGCCTGTTTTGTCTTGCAGCTGCTCAGAGGGTTTTGGAATGTGGGGCAAATGTGCAGGAGGGTTCAGGTCTTAAGTTCATTGAGTTACTTCAGGTAGCAGCTACTTAGACTACAGTTTTGTATGTGGCTTACAAGCTGGTGTAACAGACACCAATAAAACTTTCTCTTAATTCCTTATGACAGTTCCCTGCCTTTACTGCTTAACCTGTTAGCTCTTTATGACAGTACTTACCTTGGCTTAGAGTTGTTACAGTTCCATCTTTGGATGTCTCAATGCTAAGATGCAACTTAGAGCAGATGCCCCGATTTAAGATCGTCTCATCACCTTCTTCAGTGCATGTTTTTCCCCTTCTGAGCATCTTACCCTCCCCTTTTCTTCTCATTTGACAAATTTCTTTCCACAGTAATGTGTTCTTGCTTCCAAACAACAAACACCTTAAGCCAAGCAAACCTAAAGTCTGCATGGACCATGTTTATTGCTGTCTCATGATTCATTTTGTTTGTGTTATGTGCAAGGATGAGGAAATAGCATTGCTCTTTGTTTAGTTAGGTAGTAGCTGATTACGAAGCTGATCACAAACTGTCTGGGGCAGTTGTCAAGTGATTGGCATTACTTTTTACTGATAGGATGCACAACTGTCAGCCTTAAAAATGAGTCTCTTCTGAAGAGGGACTTAAGGTCACTGGCAAAGTACAGCATGAAGTTTCTCGGTCAGCTTTGCACATGAAGGAAGCTTTGCACAGGAAGAAGCGAAGTGTCCATGGCCAAACTTGCAGAGACCTTTATAATGGTGGCAGAGGCAGTTCTGTAGAACATTTTGGTTAAAAAAGAAAAGAGCACAACTTCCCTCCTGGTACACCCACATACACACTTCCTTTTCCTTATCAGCACAGATGGAGAACTGAGCTAGTACTAGATTTGAATCTTGAGTCCGAGTCCTGTGTTTGCTCATGTTTTCTTTTAATTATAGGGGAAAAGAGATCAGAGTTGACTGGGGAAGAGAGCATGCAAAAAGATTTTAACTGATGAAAAATAATATCTTTGCGATTTCTCTTCTGTCTTACAGCAGATACTGGCTTGCCACTACTCATTTCTAAAACCCATACATGAATAGTTATGTTGGTGTGATAAAATGTGTAGTTTTATCTGACAGCTTAATCTTTTTATGCAGCGTGGAATTGTAGTCTTTTATTTTGGTGGCTAATCTTTGAAAGAATCCTAGAATCCCAGACTGGTTTGGGTTGGAAGGGAGCTTAAAGCTCATCCAGTCCCAACCCTCTGCCACGGGCAGGGACACCTTCCACTAGAGCAGGTTGCTCCAAGCCCCTGTGTCCAACCTGGCCTTGAACACTGCCAGGGATGGGGCAGCCACAGCTTCTCTGGGCACCCTGTGTCAGTGCCTCAGCACGCTCATAGTGAAGACCTGAAACACCCCCCAACTTGCATTCCTTTCAAAGTTGGGGTTTACTTCATTAGCAATACTATTTCAGCAGTATTTATGGAAGAAGTGTTGCTTCATTTTGGTTAGTAAGCAAGTCCAGCCTGACGCTGCAGAGAGCTTTTCCCCACTGGACGTGTCTCTGGTAAAATCCTACCACAGGCAGAACTTGGGTCACACAGGTGGCAGTGGAATAGAATTTGCCTTGCTGCTGAATTAGAAGGGTAGAGGTGCAGCTGGGTTTTTTTGTTATCTGATTTTGTAAATAAGAGTACAGATCTTCTCAAATGGCTCCCTTTCACTTATCACTTTTACCAGCCTAATTTATTCCTTAGAAAACCTCCTTTCCAGATGTGATTGGGTGCAGAGGCATTCCTTTGCAGGTTTTCACCCTGCACCGGTTAGTATCTATGTTTGAGTGAATGCTTTAAAATGTCTTTTATTTCCTTCTTCAAGCTTTCTTTATAAACCCCTCTGTTTGCTAAACTGCTGGAGGATTGCTTTATGTATGTTCCTGAAGCTGGCTTTCCTGCCTGAAACCATGTATGTTTTGTTTTAGAGAGCACAACAATATGCCAGAGCTGTGCTGCAGGAGCAGTGTCGACCTTCTTATGTGAAGAAAGAAATGGGGAAGTTATTTGCAGAGAAATACAGCATGGACATATCTCCCTTTGTAAAGAAAAATATAAATGAAGATGAAGCTTTATTTAAATATGAACCTCCTTTTGGATTTCACAAGTTCTTTGATAAACTTAAAAATCTCCTTGAACTCTTACCTGAGCATGATTTACCAGATGACTTGAAGTCAAAACACTGTAAGCGATGTGTGGTTGTTGGCAGTGGTGGAATTCTTCATGGATCAAAGCTGGGTCACTTGCTGAATCAATTTGATATTGTTATAAGGTGTGTATTTTCTATTGAAGGATTCCAACTACTTCAGCTTTACTTTATGAGCAGACTTTGGATTTTAAGGGGGAAGTACCTCCAACATTTACACGGCTTGTAAGACTAATTCTGAAAGTGCTGTTGAGAAATTCACTTGTGACTTGATGGAATTTGGACTTAGGAGCAAAATACATTGGCATATTCACAAGGCAGGAACTCAGTGTAATTGTTTGCAGACTTCAAATACAAAAAGCATGTGCAGAAATTGAGATAGAAACCAATGGAATCATAGACAGGTAGACAAACCTGGGTTTATACATTCATACCTTTAAGCTTTCAGAGGCAGGCTTTAGGGTTCATCTCTGCCTTTTTCCGTTTGGTTAGTTGGAATGCTTATTTGAAGGATTTTTTAACAGCTATTTCAAACACAATAAAAATGAATTGGTGTCTCAGCATCTGGGTTGCTTACACACTGTGCAGCATGCTTATGTTTCCTTATCTTTACAAGATCAGCGTGTGCTTTCTGTGATTCCCCATGTTTTCTAACATCCATATGAGATGAACACATCCTCTGTGTTCGTGCCCTCTGAATGCTACTGTTTGAACTCTCCTTCTTTCTTTTGAATCATGGGTAGTCACAAATAAACTTAATACCAGCACTTCCCCAAGCTGCTTTGTAAACTAAGAATTGCTGCTCTTAAGGGAGGACTCCATACAGTGAGTGAATAGCACTTACACAAAGGTAAACAAACCTGTCAGCATATGGAGGGGCAGGGAACCTGCATTAGCTGTTCTCTGAAGTCAGAGCTGGCAGCATGAAGGTGACTTTTCTGCTGACATAGAAAAGTCTGTGGGACTTCTGCTGTTCTGCAGAAATGATGGGGCTGGATGATACTGTTCTTGTCAGTAGTGTGCTGCATCACATTTTTGGTGAGCTGGAATGATGCAAACCCACAGGATACGTTATATTGCACTGATAATTTGAATGCCTTTGCGTAGTACTTGTGTGTGTGTGTATTTAACACAGGCAACTTCCTGTGTGTTTTCTTTCCCTTCCTCTTTTTAAGCCTCTCTGAGTTGGCACAAGGCAATGAATGTTAAACTCCGCTCTGCTGTTACTTCCCTATCCAAGCTTTTCGTTTTGAAGTTCTGCACTTGTGCCAGTTGATCTATTCATAGAACTGGCATCTTCCCAAAGATCAGGGATGGATGAGTGAGATGACGAACACTGAGATACTGAGAAAACACTCTACTCCACTCTTATGTGGGCCAGATAAAAGTTCTTTGCTTCAGTGTCTGATGTTTTAATGAGATTAAAACCCGTGGTTATTAAATACAGTTTTTCTCTCCATTCTGGTGGTTTTGTTGTTAGGCTAAATGATGCTCCAGTTCAAGGATACACAGATCACGTAGGTAACAAAACTACTATCCGGATGACTTACCCAGAAGGAGCCCCTCTCTCTGAACACGAGTACCCTCCTGCTAGTTTGTTTGTGGCTGTTCTGTTCAAAAGTGTTGATTTCAACTGGCTTCAAGCAATGGTTAAAAATGAAACCTTGGTATGTAACCTGGCACTGTTATGTGTGTATGACTTTTGTTTGTTTTCTAATGGTGAAGAATCTGTGACTGATCTCTTTCCTCCTGGTTTAGTGTACTGAGGATCTTCTATGTAACTGTGGTGTTTTTAGCTCTGTCTCCTAGTTACTGTTAGTACCAGCATTCGTGTTGAAGCCCCATGCTGACAGTAACACTTTTTGTGCAGCTGTTGGTGGTTTGCACCAAGCTACACGGCATATCTAGTGTTTACTGAAGTGGAATTGGTTTCACATTAGGCTTAAGTGACTTGAACAACTCTGCAGAGCCTGAAACAGTAATGAAATTTTTGGATGCCAGTCCATCTAAGTGTGTGCTGCTGCACTAGGTACACATGCAGTTAATGTGTGATTGAAGCATCTTTAGTTCATGTTTGTCTGTGGTTCCAAAATTAAGAGGTGGTTTATTTCTCACTGACTATTTAAAGAAATGCAGAGATTTCAAAAGGAACTGATAGAAAGGTTCCACATTTCCAAACTCTCTTTAAATGGGTGGTTTCCACCTCTTTCAATTTGTGGGAAGATCATTTCTGCCAGTTGAAAACCAATAGCAAGGTTTTTCTGACCACAGACTGAAAAAGTGCTCTAAATGATTGAAAGAGGAGAAAGCTTGTGATGTTTGACAGTTTGACATCTACTAGTTTAGGTGTACCTTGTGTTTCTGAACTACCTCAGCTAGAAACTGAATCACTGATGAATTCTAGAACTTGGGTGCCCTGTCTGCCAGCCACTCAGTTTCCCTTTGCTGAACTGTGTTTTCTTTCTTTTAGCCTCTGTGGGTGAGACTCTTCTTTTGGAAGGAGGTTGCTGAGAAAATTCCTTTCACGTCAAAGCAGTTTCGGATTCTAAATCCAGTCATCATCAAAGAGACAGCTTTGGACATTCTGCAGTTCCCTGAACCTCGATCAAAATTCTGGGGTTGGGATAAGGTAAGAAGCTTCCTTTTAAGAGAGGGGGACTATAAAATAAAACATAAACCAAAAAACTAATAAAGTCTGGGGCTCTTCCTTCAGTATGTTTTCTCTGTGCAGTTTCAGAGCTGATTTCGAGTAATAGGGAAATTAATGTGCTCTCAAAGGACTGCTGTATTTTCTTGTTTGAAATTGAAGTAGGATTTCAGCTTACCTTTTCAGATGAGGCATTATGCATGTGCATGCTGACACCAAATGTTATGATGCTCATGAGACTTCACTTGGACTCCTGTGTCCAGCTCTGGGGGCCCCAACAAAAGAAGGAGTGGAGCTGTTGGAGCGAGTCCAGAGGAGACCATGAAGATGCTGTGAGGGCTGGAGCAGCTCTGCTCTGGAGCCAGGCTGAGAGGGCGGGGCTGGGGCAGCTGGAGAAGAGAAGGCTCCTGAAGGGGACACCTTAGAGCAGCTCCAGTGCCTAAAGGGGCTCCAGGAAACCTGGAGAGGGGCTTTGGACAAGGGCCTGTAGGGACAGGACAAGGGGAATGGCTTTAACCTGCCAGAGGGGAGACTGAGATGAGCTCTGAGGCAGAAGCTCTTCCCTGTGAGGGTGCTGAGGCGCTGATACAGGGGGCCCAGAGAAGCTGTGGCTGCCCCATCCCTGGCAGTGTTCAAGGCCAGGTTGGACACAGGGGCTTGGAGCAACCTGCTCTAGTGGAAGGTGTCCCTGCCTGTGGCAGGGGGTTGGGACTGGATGAGCTTTAAGCTCCCTTCCAACCCACACCATTCTGTCAGTCTATGATAAGTTCACTGCAGTACCATTTGTTCACTCACACATTATTGTGACTGGTGTTAAATATTCAAAACTAGCATCTGATGTACATTAAGTGTGTTAAGAGCAGCCCTGCTGAGTCCAGTAAGCAGCTATGGATGGATGTCTCCAGCTGCAGAGAGAGTATGGAAACCAGGCCAGTGGAAAGCAACCTTCCAACTGGTGAACTGGCCATGTGTGCCAGTGTTCTTAAAGGCAACTGGTGGGTATATCCTCCCTGTCCTTCACTCTAGTCACAGCATGAAGTGATGAAGTTTAATTATACACTGCATTTTTGTTATTTTAATTATTTGAGAAATTGGATGTCACCAGTTCTCTCGAGCTATGAGAAATGCTGAATAACCATCATCTTTGTACCTCTTGTGGGAAAGCATTTAATGGTAATGTTAGTGCACAAATATGTGAAGGATTGTCTTGCATTTATTGATCAAAATAACCTAATATATAAAGATATCTTTTAGTTGAATTGTAGTATACCTGCCTTCTTCACAGGTTGTTCAGTGAAACACTCTGTAGAATTCTGTTAGAGAGCTTGTTGCCCAAGCCTGAAGTACATCAGGAAATGTCAAGTTTAACTGCATGTCAGGAGTTGAGTGTTTGGAGTGAGGGTAAGGTTGCCTGCACAGAAAATAAGTCAGTATTGACAGCCAGAAGTCTTGTTAAAGGCAAATACTCAAGTTGTGTTAGTATTTGACCCTGAAGTTTTTCGTTTTACTTGATCATTTGATTCTTTAGTTGTAAGTGATTTTAGTTTGGATTGTTCAATTGATTTCATTTTTAAGTGAGGAGAGGGAATCAATAAAGGCATTAATTTTTGTGAAGTGTTTTTCTAAAACCTAGCAAAGGTGAATGTTTCCATTCAGCAGGCTTCATTTTTTCCCCCTTTTCAGAATGTCCCTACAATTGGGGTCACAGCAGTTGTTCTGGCCACTCATTTATGTGATGAAGTGAGCCTAGCAGGATTTGGCTACGACCTGGATCAGCCCAGCACACCTTTGCACTACTACAACAACCTCTGCATGGCTGCCATGAACGGACAAACTATGCACAATGTGACGAGTGAAACCAAATTCCTGCAGAAACTGATCAAAGAACAGATTGTCAAAGACCTCACTGGTGGGATACATTGTGAGTTCTGCGGCACAGACAGCTAGTGATTGAAGTGCAGCGTGGTTTGGATGTGTTAAACTTCCAGAGGTGCAGCTGGAACAACCTTATTCACTGTCTTTAGTTCTTTAAAGTGTGTATAAGCTGGACTCTCTGCTGCCTTTTTTTTTTTTAATGTCAAGTTCATTTTGTTGGACTTTTAAATTTCTTTCAATGTCAGATTTTACTTTGCACATTTTTTTTGTGAATAGCTATGTAAATACAACTTGGAGTTGAAAGAGATTCGTTTGAAATACTGAATGTTTTAAGTTGTCTGAAGAAAAGCAGAGGTTCTGTTTTCAGATGTGTAGAGTACGCACAATGCTATGCCCAAGTTGTCTAACAGCATACAAGAGGTTTTTTCTACTGAACTACTGTCTCTGTTGATCCAGTTCTTGGTGTCTGACTCCTTTTCATGCCTGCCATGAAAAGAAAGGTGGATGCTTCTCAAGTCTCTCATTTCTTGCAGGTTGAACATGTGTTTCCTCCTCCAATACTTACATTCATTTGGGTTTGTACTAACACTTTTGGGGGGAGGGATATGAAGGAGGACTGTGGGATTGGAGGTGAAGGAAAAGGAACTGTTCTGGCAACAACTGAACAGTAAGTACTTTGGTGCTTTGGCATTCATGACTGATATTAAAATCATCGATGCATGAACGTTTTGGGTTAGAATCCTACTTTATCATGAGGCATGTTTGGGCCCAGGGTGCATTATAAGAGGATTTAGCTTTCACTTGAACCAGTTCACTTGTCATTTCCATTTCTTAAGACCCAGATAAATGCTTCTAACTACTGGATGTGCAGCAGAGTTCAGCTGCCCCAATTAAAGTGGCATTAATACAAGATCTGCCCTTTTTCTTTAAGTGACATGAGAATTGCTGGTTCTATAGAACACTGGTTTGTATGAATCTTCCAGCTAGCAATAACGGGATCTATGGCTAGGTTGAAATCTCCACTGGTTTACTTTATCATCCTTAAGTAATTCATTACAGATACTGTAACCTTAATAGTTTACAGTGGTGATAACCCTTATGGATTCTAGTGTTGACTATTTAATTGAAGGCAGAAGCAGAGTTGTTTGCTTTCCTGTATCACCTTTTAAGTCAGCAATTGGGTGGGTGTAAGTTAAGAAGAAAATCATGTTGAAGTAGTATGAGCTAGCAGCAAGCTAGATACCTGCTGAAAACAGCATCCTTAACCCCAAAGCTATAGATGCATGTTCTTGTGGCTGGAGATCAGTGCATCACAAAGAAACTGGACTGTGCAGATCTGTAAGCAGGTTTTGATGTTCTTTTTTGTTCCTAGTAGAGTAGTAGGTATGACTGTGTTTGCACTGAGTAATGTTAATCTGTGTGAAAAAAACTTTCTTTGGGAATGAAAGCTTGTTAGCAAATCGATCAAAGCTTGGCCTAGAAACCTTGTTCTTTGTCAGGGACTCTCCACATGGTGAACATTCCCACTTATTTTGTTATGGGTGAAGATATGAATGTAGTAGTAGTTTTGAATGTGGGAAAGCAAGATGAGGGTGGTGGGGTTTTTTTTTTTACTTTTGGGTTTTTCTTCCACGAAGAGAAGATCTAATGAAAATGTTAGAACACAGGAGCAGCAAACTGAGTCTCACTGTTACACTAAAAGGCAGTAAAACGACATCAGATCATAAAGCATAACTCTAAAGAGTTGTGGACCTCATCTTTCCTAAATCCCATGTACCTACATGTCCTTGAAAGCCACTCATGGATAGTGAGCAGATTTGAAAATCAGATTTGTCTCTGGCACTGTCTGTGTTTATAGCAATAATATTAATCTAACTTCTCCTCTATGAAAACCATGAATTTTTGTACTAGCAATAAATTTCTAGTCTTATTTTATTTCTTGCAAGTATAATAATTATATTGTTTAATTTAAAAATATTCCAAGTGGGAAGAGTTTTTATACAGATAGTCTTTTAGTTAATATATTTAAATGTGCTTATTGTTTTCTCCTGGTATTTAAACTGGAAGCAAAGTACCTTAATTCCAGTTGGTATTAGGAAGTTTTGGGGGATTCCAGAACTCGTGCATTGGGAGGACATCCTGAATGCACTGAATTGTGTTCAGAGCACTTGGTCCCTCACCAGTTTGCTTTATTCCATAACTTAAAAGTAATCAGTTGATCAACATATAAATGCCAGGAGCTGTTTGGAGATGCTGTATTTACTGTCAAACCCTCAAATGATGTGGATGTAGGATTAGAATTGTTTTCCCACCAGTTTTATGGCTTGTGATAGAACAGTGTTGTCCGTGGTGGCATGTGCTTCATTGAGTGTGTCTGTGCAGGCTTGTCCATCTGTGAAATAGCAGCAAAGGTCTGGTTGCAAAGAAGCAATAAACTGATGAAACCACTTTCTACTTCTCTATTTGTCTCTGTCTGCAATTTGTTCTGCCTCCTTTAAGAGTTTTACATGTCTTACTGGTCCAACTAAAAGTCTTCATGCAATCCCAGGGACTCAGAAAGAGGGGAGTTAGTGGCTCATGGCAACTCTTTGTCCTTTTATTGGCACCTTTTTAATGCCTATCAGTGGAGTTTCATCTCTCTTGATGCCTGGAAGAGAGAATCCATCTCCACACTGACCTGTGTGGTGGGCTTCCAGGATTGTGAGTTAAAGTGGATGAGAGTATTTCAGACTGGTTTATAGCACTGAAGTTCAAGGCTGTGCCTCCTCCAGTGGTGGAGGCAGGCTGCAGCTTCTGGTCTTTGCTTCACTCTTGCTGGAGGTGAGTTATGAACAAAAGCTGTTTGTGTCTCTCTTGCTGTGTCCCGGATCTTATACTTTGCAAAGAATCTGCATCTTGTAGATTTGCCTTAATGGTGTTTGTTTAAAACGCCAGCAAAGAATTTGGGAGCTGTGATAATTCCATTGTGTTCTACATCAGGAATTCTCTTTGTAACTCTCCTCTCTGTGTAGGAGCTGTCACAGTTACTTACGTGTCTTACTCCTTCTGATGCTGAATTTTTTCATGGTTCCTGTGCAGAGAACATAGCTTCAACTTTGTCCTCTCTTGAATTTAGAGTGGTGAAACATTTGCATTATCTGTTATGCTTGAGTCTTTCAGATGACATAAGTAGAAACTCTCTTTGGACTAAACAGTTCTGAAACTGTTTTGAAGATTTAAGCAACTTGTGAAGCTTTTTCTTTCAATATATTCAGGTTTGTATGGCCACTTAGGGAATAGCAGAAGAGATGAACAGCGTGCTTATTTTGGCTAGAACCAATTTGTTCAAAGAAATGGGAACTCTGAATTGCCAAATGAGAATTTATGGTGCTGGTTTTGAAGTGTTTACAGCAGTCCTGCACCCAGCTGGTTTATCTTCATTTGGAGACAAACTGATGCCTCCTTGGAAGAGTACCACAGGTAAGGTAATGATTTGTTTGTTGTACCACCATGGCCAAAATTGCAAGAGGAGACATGTAGAGCTGCTTGACAGCAGTGGGGAGGATGCTGAGGAGGGTGGTTGCAGTCTGTGACCAGTTGACATTGGAACTAGACATTGAGCTCGTAGGGTCATCTGCTGAGATGCTGACTAGAGCAGTTCAGCCTATTCAGCAGATGGATGTGTGCTGATAGCTTCAGCCCTTGTGCTGCAGTTGGATCTTCAGCAGGAGATGGGAGTGGATCAGAGGAGGCAGCTGCACGTTGGGATCTCTCTGCCTGCTGCCATGGGCAGATGGAGGAAGAGCTCTTGCATCTCTGTTAAGACTAACACCATTGTGATGCCATGACTTCCTTGCTCCAGCCTGCCAGCAGCAAGGTTTGATATTTGAAATACCAAATGGATTTTACCAGCTCCTGGATCTTGTCCTCTGAAACTTCTGTTGCCTGGGAAGGCTCTTGCCTTTCCTGACTTACTGTGTGATGGTATGCCACATAGCTCTTTTACTATTAAGTAAACCCAGGACATACATGCTGACAAACTAATGTTTATGCTGTCATCTAAAATGAAGGCTTCTTGTTTCCTGGGAAAGAACAACCCTGACTGTGTTTTAAAAACAAAAAGCCCATTAAAATCCTGCCTGTAGGGGCTGGGTAATTACCACCTCCAGCGAAACTGGAGAATATCGGACTTGATATGAGGGTGCTGAGGCGCTGGCATAGGGTGCCCAGAGAAGCTGTGGCTGCCCCATCCCTGGCAGTGTTCAAGGCCAGGTTGGACACAGGGGCTTGGAGCAACCTGCTCTAGTGGAAGGTGTCCCTGCCCGTGGCAGGGGTTGGAACTGGATGAGCTTCAAGGTCCCTTCAACACAAACCACTCTATGATATTTAAAAATGCTGCTGATGAAAAGTGAGGCACTGTTGAAGAAACCATTACCTGAAGTTACATGTGACCAGATCCAAATATGACTTAAAGGATGAAGTGGTGTGAAAAGGGACAGCCAAGCCCAGCTGTGAAATGCAACCCCTTTGCTCTGCAGCCACTTCAATTCAGAAGCATTTACCTTCTTGCAGTAGTGAAGATCTTGACCTGAAACTTCCTGAAGCTCTAGGAGTGGTGTTTGTGGACAAATACAGGTACATCCTGGTCATAACAGGTTTGAGCGGTAAAAAATCCACATCTCATCAGGTGACCCACTTGTCAAGTCCCCAAGGGTCTTGCTCACACACACTGTGTAATGACCTTTCAGAGGCACACAGAAAGTGCTTTTCTTGCTAGAAGCAGTGTTTCCTGCATTCTCTGCCTCTGTGCCTCTTTTGTTTTCCCTAAAACAACACCTTGAGCAGGGACTGAAGCATGACAAGAGATCTTTTGGTGGGGACCTGATCTGTGTTCCTCATAAGCTGGAGTTCAAACTTCATAACATCACTGATAAAAGGTCCTGACACGATCAGGGGCAGCTCTGACAGTCAAGTTGGGACGCAGGCATTAAATCAACTGTGTTATGACAAGTTGTGTGGTTTATATTGAAAAGCAAAGTCTCAGGACTGGCTTTTCAGAGGGGGTGTAGAAAGGCAGGACCCATAGCTTTTTATTAATCTCTTCACCTACCTGCCCGTTCCTGTTGATTTACCCTTTTCTTCTTGCCCAAGCACTTGTGCATCACCTCTTTGTGGTGTAACAAAAAACCCCTGTGACTAAATCTTGATTGAAAGATTCAATTCTCATACTTGCCAACGCTTGCATTTCCCAGCCTGTGAACTGAATTACAGCTGCTCACGCTTGGAGGCTTCAGCAGGGCTGAATGTAGGTGGTTTACCTCCCTTTGGGGTCATCTCCCTGGTCATTCATTTTCACAGCCTTGCCTCTCTTGTCCTCAGGCCAAAACCAACTTGTTTCCAAGATCCTACACATGCCTTTGAGGAGAATAAAGCTGCCTTTGTCTCCTGAGGTGTCAGAACAAAGGCTGTCTTCTGAGGAGAACAAAGCTCAACGTGACCCAGCAATGTGCAATTGGAGCCCAGAAAGCCAACTGCATCCTGGGCTGCATCAAAAGGAGTGTGAGCAGCAGGTCGAGGGAGGGGATCCTGCCCCTCTACTCCACTTCTGCCTCCCCTCCTGCGTCCAGCTCTGGGGCACCCACATAAGAAGGATGCGGAGCTGTTGGAGTGAGTCCAGAGGAGACCACAAAGAGGCTGCAAGGGCTGGCGCCAGGCTGAGAGACCTGGGCTGGTTTAGCCTGGAGAAGAGAAGGCTCCTTAAGGGGACACCTTACAGCAGCTCCAGTGCCAGAAACCTGGAGAGGGGCTTTGGACAAGGGCCTGTAGGGACAGGACAAGGGGAATGGCTTTAACCTGCCAGAGGGGAGATTGAGATGAGCTCTTGGGCAGAAGCTCTTCCCTGTGAGGGTGCTGAGGCGCTGGCACAGGGTGCCCAGAGAAGCTGTGGCTGCCCCATCCCTGGCAGTGTTCAAGGCCAGGTTGGACACAGGGGCTTGGAGCAACCTGCTCTAGTGGAAGGTGTCCCTGCCCGGGGCAGGGGTTGGAGCTGGATGAGCTTTAAGGTCCCTTTCAACCTAAACCAGTCTGGGATTCTTGTTCAGTACAGCCAGTCCTGCTCCCTCCTCATGGGCACTGAGGAGCCCTGGCCTTGGAAGGAGGCACTTCCAGTTGCACGGGCTGGCTTTGGCAGCAGTTGGATCTTATAGGGGGCTTGGAAGGGGCTGCCAAGGGTCAATGAGAATATAATGGGCAAGCCATAGGAAAACAAACCTGTGGTTTCCATCTTTCTGACAAAGGAAAACTAGAAATACAAGCTTAGAGGCTTGTACTTGCTAAGGCTGAGCACTGAGCACTTCCTCAGTGGACTTTGCTGCTGTAGATAAAACAATCATTCTGTAGCTCAAGGAACTGAAGCAAGTGGGGAGGAGGTTTGAGACACGTGGGCCTGGTGGGGGAACAAAACCAGGAGCTTGGTGGTGGGCTGGAGAAGGCAGGAATATACACGCATCTCCTTTGGACATCCAAGTGCAGCCTGAGGAGTGTCTCTGCAGCAGCATGGCAGCTGCCTGGATATCCCTCCATAGCACTGTGTGCCTGGGACTTTCATACTGCTCATACTATGCTTCATACTGTGTCATGTGTTCATAACATAAATGACCACAAAATACCTTGGCAAAAGCTTTTGTTAACTTCTCCTTTCTACTGAGGATGGTGGATGCTTGTGAGAAGCAGCTGGAGTGATTTTTCAGGGATTGTTGTACCTGCAGCAAAAGATCTGGATCCGGGGCAGTTTTACGACCCCTCTGTGCTACTCTGTCCAGGAATTAAGTTTGCAGGTTACCAGTGGTTTGTATCATGCCTTTTTTTAAGGAAAATCTTCAAAAAGAAGGAGTATTTTCAGTTTTATGGGTGGTGGAGAGTTCTGGGGTTATTTTTAAGCAGGTCTTTTCCTGTTCATAGAGGCAGTTAATCGGGACAGATCATGCCTTAGCCCCAAACCCAAAGGGGTTTTCCTCTGCATGGCCATGAGGGCCTGAAGGCTGCCACTGCTTCTCCTCTCTGTTTTCATCAGGTTGGATTTCTCAGCGTACTTTTCCCCCCACATGGGTTGTTCCTCATGTCACCAACCAGAAACTGGTGCTGAGTTGTCCTTGGGTCTGTCCACTGCTGGATGAATCTGAGTCCGTAGCTCTGCAGCTTTGGGAGATGCTTTGGGGTGTCTTGGGCTGGAACCTCCTGCTGCAAAGCCTCAGCCATTGCTTGTAACAGCTCAGAGTGCATTAGAAATGCCCATGATTTTAAATACCTGGGTACCAAAAGTGATGTCCCCATGTCTGACAGCCGACCTGGAGGCTCACAGCTAAGAGATGCTGAGTTTCCTGCTGTGGTATAGACGGAAATGCAGTGAAGTGGTCCACGAAGGCAGTGGCGAGGAGGGCTCCCTGTGGTCAGGAAACGCAGCTGAGCCCGAGGAGGGCATTCCACGCTTGCAGGTAGCACTGGAAGTGAGAAGCGGGCGCGTAGCCCCATCTAGTGCCTTGGTGTGAATCGTGCTGCTGAGCCGGGGTGCGCACCGGCGGTGGAGGGGTTCTCCTCGGAGCTCCGAACCAGGAAAAACCCTTAACCGCTAATAATTAACTTAATGCTGGAGCCCTGCGTTCAGCTCTGAGGTCCCCAGCACAAGAGGGACATCGACCTGGTGGAGCGAGTCCAGAGGACACCACGGAGCTGCTGCGAGGGCTGGAGCAGCTCTGCTCTGGAGCCAGGCTGAGAGAGCTGGGCTGGGGCAGCTGGAGAAGAGAAGGCTCCTGAAGGGGACACCTTAGAGCAGCTCCAGGGCCTAAAGGGGCTCCAGGAGACCTGGAGAGGGGCTTTGGACAAGGGATGGAGGGACAGGACAAGGGGAATGGCTTTAACCTGCCAGAGGGGAGACTGAGATTAGACACGGAGTTCTTTCCTAGAGCAGGTTGCTCCAAGCCCCTGTGTCCAACCTGGCCTTGAACACTGCCAGGGATGGGGCAGCCACAGCTTCTCTGGGCACCCTGTGCCCGCACCTCAGCACCCTCATAGTAAAGAACTTCGTCCTTTCTCCCCTCTGGCAGGTTAAAGCCATTCCCCTTGTCCAGTCAGTATGTGCCCTTGTGAAATGTCCCTCTCCAGGGGCACTCTCCCGGTCCTAGCTCTTTGCACGCATACATGTGGAGCACAAATTAAGGAGAACTTAATTTGTGTTAATGTGTGTGCTGGAGGAAAAGCCAGACTTCTGCCAGCCTGAACAACGTGTGCGTGTACTCTATAAACCTTGTATAGAGCTTTGTGGATGGGAACAGACCCAGCTCCAGAAGGAGCATTGCTGCAGACCTTGTGTATTGCTCCATTTCCCAAGGAGCTGAACTGATTCATGGAGGTCTGTCCAGCCTGGCTCAATCCTCTCTGCCACCAGAGAGAGTTGAAGGCTGACAAAAGACCTCCTAAAGCATGTCTGGCCAGGAAACTGGGGCAAACGGAGACCAACTAGTCCAGAGAAGGTGATGCAAAGGGTCAATGACAAAGTGATTCCCTTCTCTCTACATCATCCTGGGGAAAGGACAAGATGTAAGGGACACAAATAGCATCCTGGGAGGTTTTGGTTCAGCAAGAAGTCTTTTCTAATGTGAGAGCAGAGAAGCATTAGCATGGATTGTGCCGGGAGGTCTTCCAGCACTGGAAAGTTTGAAGGCTGCACTGGATGAGCTCCAGGCAGGACTGTTTCAGCTGCAGCTGATCCCACCATGGGCAGGGGATGGATTTAGCTGCCCCGGAGGGAGGAAGGGAGTGTTCTTTCCAGCCTCTCTCTGCCCTTTCAGCCTGATGCATGATAGTAGACACTGATGCTCGGGTTGTGGCTACTCTCCCTTCCTCCTGAAGCACTTTTAGGTCTTCCTATAAGGCATGATGTGGAAAAGCAAAGCCCAGCCATAAAACTAGGGACAGGCTCTCTTTGTAGCTAAAGTTGATGCTGAGGTCATCAAGTCCTTGGTGTAGAAGGAGCAACATGTTGAATTTTAAATTTAGCCTACAATGGCTAAAATTAAAGCATCTCCTGGACTGATTTAAAGTTTATAATCCTGCAAAAAGCACCTTTCCAGCTTGCAGAGGTTGTTATTTAGTTGCAGAGGCATCTTCAGGTGTGTTGAGCACTCTCTTCGTAGAATCATAGAATGGTTTGGGTTGGAAAGGACCTTAAGATCATCCAGTTCCAACCCCCTGCTGTGGGCAGGCACACCCCACACTAAACCATGTCACCCAAGGCTCTGTCCAACCTGCTGTGATTGAGAATGTCAGCTTAGGAGAGGAGATCTGCGGACAAAAGAGGTTCCACATTAAGCAGAAGTAAAGGGGAGGCTCAAACCCTGCAGGAAACCTGCTCCCTTTAGTTTCTCCCTCGTCCTGTGAAAATAAATCTGGAGAAGGCAGCTGGAGCCAAGGGATGCAATGGACCCTGACGCTGTAAAACACTTCCCTGCTAAATCCCGCCTGCAGCCTGTCCAGGAGGATTTGCTCCATGGCTCATTGCGCTCTCAGCTGGCATCTTGCTTCAGCTGCTCCTCACACCTGCAGCGATGGTGGCAACTGGAGGAGCTCCCATGTGAAACCTGCAGCACAGATGAGGTGTGGGAGATGTGTTTTGGGCTGTACACAACACACACGTCACTGCACATGAGGCCATGGAAGTGAGCTGGTGGGTGGGTTCTTTGCAGGCACAAACTTGCATTGCTGGGAGCTGCACTGGTTGATGCCCAACAGGGTGAGGGCCACCCATTGGTATCAAGTGCAGCCACTTCTGCCCTGTCTGATGTCCCTGGAGAATCAACTCCTTGTGCTTGAAGGACCTCTGCTTTTTCTCTACTCCAAGGTTTCTGATCACTGATCAGTAAAGAGAGAAAAAGGAAGAAAACCACAACTGGTTAAACCACTGGCAAGGAAAACTCAGTGTTCTTCCCAAGCTCTGCTTGTCTAACCCTCAGCTCAATCCTTGACTGTAAAGGGATTGCACACATACCACTGCTGCTCTTGCAAGCATGACCCTGTATTATTTGTTCTTAGTGTACATGCTTGCCCTTCGCTAGTCTTGTGAGTCTTATTAGGGGATGTAGCTTGACATGTGGCAGTTCAGTCTCCTCCCCATTCTGGACTAGTTGCTTGCTGCTGGTGTTGGCTGCGGTTGGTTATGGGAGTGCAATGAGATCTTCTGGGCCCTTGCTCCAGCTGACATAGCTTGGAGGGCTCATCCTTTTGAACCCTAAGCTGATTCTGGAGCATATGTGGGCCAGACAGGGATAATACCACCGCTCTGCTTCCAAGCAGTGCTTCCCAGATCAGAGCTTCGCTGTCTTTCTCTTTGTAGGTCATGAAAGACATAAAATGATCACACCTGGTAGTACAACAACTTCCTGATGTACCTGTGAAGAGATCCTGATGTTTGACTTAGCAGCTGGCAATCATCAGCACACAGAGCTCCAAACAAAATACATTCCTTTGACAGGGATGTTTCCCAGTGTAAAGCTGCTCGGGAATGTGTGAGCCAAACCCATACATTTCTTAAGCAGCAGTGCTGGGAATACTGCTGTAAAATGCAGGGATGAAGCAAATACACCTGGAATGGTTTTGTTCTGGCTCTGACTTCCCATCTGCACTAGTTGTTAGGTAAGAACTCAGCAACGCTCAATTCATCATCCCATCAAAGGGCTGCATGAAAGAAAGGAATGGGAACACCACAGAGGTGTAACATGCTGTCTGTGCCAGACAGCAGCTGAAACCCCGAGCCCTCGGTATCACCCAAAGCCTGAGGCCATCCCTTCTGTTCCAAGCTCCTTGGAAAGGGAGAGGACATACAGGTGTTTTCTTACACAGAAACAAGGAGGCAACTGGGTGCTGAGGCCTCTCATCTAATGAATTACTTATAGACATCGCTCCAGGAGGATGCAGCTCCAGCAGTGGGTTCCCATAGGAGAACCATGGAATACCTCCAGCTGCATTTGCAGAGCACTGGGAGAAGTCTTTGATGGCTCTTTCAGCAGGTCACATTCTGGTTTTGCATGATCTCTCTGAGCCATCTAGCTTGGGTCCCAATTTCAACATGAGAGCAGTTCTTCACTAACACGTCTTCAGGCAGTCAGGGCAGGTAGGAGGGGACGTGGGTACCACTCAGTGTGTTGCCTCTGCTGTAGCCTGCATCTGCCTTTCCTTTTGTTGTTGAACAAGTTGTTGGTGCATTGAGTGACAAGTATTTCTTTCTTTTTTATCCTGGTTTACTGAAGAAATAAGGATTCCACAGCATGACCTCTGCCCATTGGTCCCCCATGTAGTTCATGGCCAGTTCTAAATGAACTTCACATATAGGGAGAGTTGTTAAAGGTATTACAAGTTCATAAACACTGTAAAAGTCCTCGCCTGGCTAGAGGAGGAAAAAGGTAGGTCATTTCCCACCCTGTTTCAGCCAGCCAGCTCTGGCTGCGATACTTGGTAGGAATCCAGGCTTGCTTAATCCTGCTGCTTACAGACCTTCTCACTTTGACTTTTGCAGGTTCAATTTGAGGAGTGAGTTTAGGGATGCATAAGCACGATCCATGGCGTCTTTCACTCTGCTTGGAAAGATGTTGCTTGAAATTACAACAGGGAGTCTTTGCAGGCAAGAGTTTTATCCTCATGGGAGGGAACCAGTGGGTTTGATGGCTTCCTTGCCTCCTTTGTGAGCAAGGAACCATGTCAGGGTCAGGAAACACAACCTAACCTCATCACTAGGTTGGGCTGGAAGAGAATGGAAGGACCACGCTCACCTTCTCTTGTCTTGTGCATCACAATTGCTCCATAGCAGAAGTGATGGGATGCTCTCTCGTACTCTCACTGCTGTGATTATGCAGCTTGTATAATCCAAAGCCCTTCCAAAAAGGCAGCCCTGCTAACAGCTGTGTTCTCCTTGAAGCACCTCACTTGCTGTTGGCTCTGTTTTTCTTCCAGCAGATAAAGCTTGAGGGATATAAATCAAAAGGGACAAGTGGAGTGTAAGAAACAGGCTACTTCAGTGTATGTATTGGGGGAATCTCATAAAGCCTGTCACAGCATCCAGGAGATTCCAGGTTTGGCTGCAAGACTGGTCTATAAAAGCTGCTGGGATAGCTCTTATGCTTTTCCCCCATGAGAGAGAGGATACCCTTTTCTGTCTCTTTTGTTGCTCCTACTGATGCCAGATTTCCCTGTGTGAATGTGCTTCTTTTCCTTCACACCCTCAGATAGACTTTCCGTTGGTTGCTGCCCAACTCCGTGGCCTTTAGATCCTGGAGCTCAGCACTGAAATAGCCTCCTTCCAGATGAAAACAAGGCATGAGGAGCTAAAAAGAGGTAGGTTTTGCTTCTTTCTCAATGGCAGTGCTTCCTAGGCTATGTGGTTTGAGAAGTGCAGAGCTCAGGAGGAATCCAGGCTGAGGACCTGGCCTCAGCATCAAGGGTTTCCTTTCTGAGATGAGCTAACTATTGCCTGCTCTCCAAAATAAGGATCTCCCACTGTTTTATGTGATTGTACTGTAGTTTTTTATTCACACACCTCATTCAAGGGGCATCTGAACATGGTTTTCTCATGGAAAGTGCAATCCTCTTCTGGAATGTGTTGCTCAGAGTACTGCTGAACTCTTAGCACTTAGCAAGATTCAAAAGAGGTTGGATTTCTGTATGGATTACAGCACTAGTCCAGACCCATAAGGGATTACACTAACAAGTTCTGGAGCAGATCTGAACAGTGCTTTCAGGCCTTAGATGTTCGCTAGCGCTTAGAGCTTAGGAGGAGTATCTCATGTTTGAGAGACCCCAAATATCTGCCTCCTTGAAGTCTTCTTGTACGTTCCCATTGCTGTGTGCTGGAGAAAGCACGGCTCTGATCCATATTTCCTTTGCTGTGGCTGTCCCTTTGCAGTGTGTGTAGACTAGCTGAAGGATGGTGAGCAATGTCATGCTTGTCTCAACTCTCTGAGTGAAGGAGAAGCCAGCACAGGCTGGATGCTGGGATTACAGGTGGTATCTTCTTGTGTCATTTGGGAGGCAATCCTCATTCTCTTCTCTGTAACCTATATTGGAGGGCTAAGAAGGGATTGTGTGAGGGTCCAAACCCTTTGTGAACAAGAAGCAGAATAAGGCTCCTGTGCATGCGGTTCCCCACCAGCCAAGGCAGGTAAGTGACAACTACATGATGGCTCGATGTCATTTTGTCCCCCTGTCACTAGCTGTGCTCTCTTGGTACAAACAAAGCCACCAAAGGCGACAGGAGGGATCTGCAGAGAATGCAGGCAATGGATGAGAGCACAGCTCCCATCTGCAGTTCTCTGCTGGCTCCGGGGTGATTGCTTTGCCCTGCGGAGAAGGGTGGTGTTGTTTGGTACCTAAACTAACAGGGATGGAGTGAAACACTACAGAGCCTGTGGTCCCTCCCCAGCAGAGCTGCATATGAATCAGTGTCTATCCATGGCAGAACTGGAGATGGCTGCAGTGGGAGTATTTAGAAGACTGGCACATCAGGCCAGTTTTGACCAGTAGAACTAAACTTTGCTAGATTTGCCACAGGCTTCTTGCTGATGGCCAGTTCTGCCACAGTGTTAACCAGCAACACTGCACATACAAGGCTCAGTCTCCAGATGATGTTAAGGTCCTTTCCAACCCTAACTATTCTATGATTCTATGACTCTATATGAGTTGTAAAAGCACACAACTGATGAATGCTGTGCAGTGGCTGCAGCCTTGGTGGCTCCAGGTCACTCGGGCTTCACAGAGCAAGTTAGAACCAAACTGCTTCTTTTCTTTTTTCCTCCATCTTCCCTCATTTATCCCTGATGTTTTTATGCTACTGCCCAATCCCAAAAAGATGAAGGGTGGTGGTGGTGTGTTCTACTGCTCCTGATACCCTTACCTTGTTTTCTTTGTCTAGTCAGCCATCCTCCTGCTGTATTGAGGGGATGCTCTGCCTTTCTGCAGCCTCTTGTGTTTATCTTGGCCTCCCTCTGGTACATTTTGTTTCTGGTCTGCCTCCTAAACGCACCTACACCATCTCTGCCTTCTTGGTGATCACAGTGCTGACATATATATGGAATATTGTGTCTAGCTGTGCCATCAGTGTTAGAAAGCACTCGCATGCTCTTGCAGCTACACTGTTTTAGTAAGCTTATAACTGTAGTTCAAGGCAAGTTAATGTTAATTTTACACTGGTCAGTGTGTTTATACTTTATGGATGTTGCAGGTGTCTGCCTGGGCAAGGTGGGCTCTCGTGTGTGGGTGCATCAGCATCGCTTGCTGCTCCAGTTTGGGTTTTATCTTCTCTGCATGGTGCGGGAGGGAGCCAAAGTTTCACAGCCTGGTTTAGGTTGGAAGGGACCTTAAAGCTCCTCCAGTTCCAACCCCCTGCCACGGGCAGGGACACCTTCCACTAGAGCAGGTTGCTCCAAGCCCCTGTGTCCAACCTGGCCTTCAGTGGGTGCAGTTTCACATCCTCCCTCCCCATCCTCAGCGTCGCTGCCTGGCGCTCCCTCCTCTCGTGTCCCGGGAGCCGAAGCGGCGCTGCCCGGCAGAGGGCACTGACAGACGGACGGACGGATGCACAGCGCTCTCCAAGCGCTATTTCTCTTCCCAGGGCCCTTTAGCCGGGGGTCCCGGGCCAGCTCAGCCGCAGCATAAGCCTCATGCTGAAGTGCTTTGCTGGACGAGGCCAGGCTGCTTTGGATCAAGGCAGGATCAAGGCTCAGCCTCCCATTTCCCCAGCTCATGACAGTGCCTGTGGCTCCAGCTCCTAAAACCTGGGCTTTTGGTAGGATGGGGATGGGTTAAAGAGGTCCCTGCACGATGCTAATACTTGCACAGTTCTTAAGGAGGATTTCTCTTTGGCACAGTTTGAGTGTGTTGGGGGGGGACCACAATGAAATCCCGTATTCTGACCATAGGTATTTACCTGAACAAGTGCACTCGAGCAGATTGCAGACAGAGACCCTGGGAGGTGATGCCAGGAGAAAACTACCACCCTAAAATGTGCTTAAAGGTAATAACATCTTATTTCTTTGACTAGCCACTGCCTCCCCCTCCCTTTTGTTTCTCTACTGGTCACAGACCCCCTGTCTCAAAGCATCACACTCAAACATGGATGCACACAAACAAAACCTGTTTGGTTTATGCACTGATGCACTGATAAATGAAATTTGAAGCAGGAGAGCTCAATGAAAACATTCAATATTAGCCCATTAAAGATCCAGGAGGGTCTTTCCATAAATTGTCTGGTTTACCCCAATAGTGCAGTGTCCTCCTTATATTGTGCCTGCTTTTGTGAGGTCTCAAAAGCAGCAACAGGCCTGGTTAGCATTTAGATGGGAGACCTCCAAGAGCTTCGGGTTGTTGAGAAACAAGTACTGGAGGTTCAGTAAGTGGCATTTCCCTCTCCTGACTCAGTGTTGAACAAGCGCCCGTTCCAGCAGCAGCAGATCTCATTCTTCAGCACTGTCATTCTGGCACCCAAGAGCTCTTCAAAGCTAAAGCCCATTTTGTCAACATCAAATGCACTGAGTTACTCCGGCTGCTTGCTAAAGAGGAGAAACACATGGTCCTGACACCCATCACAATGTCCAGTGATGGGGGAGACCTTAGTTTTCAAGTACTGACCAAAGAGGATTGTGTTTTACATGCAGCAAGGGTCAGGTTAGGTGATGCTGGAGGAAGGAGATTTTGAAGGAGGGATTCAGATCTCCCTGTGCTTCTCTCTTTTGCTTCATAGCATCAAGCTGACAGTAGCTGGTCCTGACTCTTTCCTCCGAGGGCTGCCAGATAGCAGTCTCACTCCTCTCACAGCTCCTGTTGCTGTTGCATATTGCATTACTTGCTCTCTTCTGAAAGCAGAACATCTGTCCAGTCTATCTCTCCTCCAGACTCTTCCTCGTGGGCAACATTACTGCTCATTTACAAGTGATGATTCAGAGCAGAAGATGGAGAAGATGACGATGTTCTCCTCAATCAGGAGCAGGAGAAACTGCACCTGGTGGAGTGTTTTGCTTGAGTAAGCTGGATGTCTGGATGGGGAGAAGCTCCATCAGCAAAGGGATTCATCTTGGGGAGGCAAAAGAAAGAGTTTTATTTGCCAGAAGTTTATTCTTCTGCATGTTTCCAGTGACACCCTGAAAGTCCCCAGAAGGTGCAGACAAATTCAGAACTGCACAGTAGAATATGGAGCAGGGGAAGGGTTTTCTGTTGGAGCAAAGAGGCTGTATAATATGGATCTTTGTTTCCTTCCTGTGGTCCTGTGCCATGATAGGGCTCTACAGCTGCAAGAGGTCTATGTGGTGGCTCTGAGCAGGGTGACATACAGGCAGCAGACACCCCACACAAGGCGGTGATGGAGCTGAGTGACTTTCTCAGCAATAAGCAAAGCAGAGGAGAGGGTGGTTGTTGGGCTTTAAGGTCTGATCCTAACTGCTCTGTGACTTCAAATACTCCATGGGCTTACATGGTGGGGGATGGAATCACACTCACCAGCCTGTTTTACTGTAGAGGCTTCCCACCGGTTGGGACTTAACCATTGACTGCTGATAGTTGTGTCCATTTCCACAGGCTATTTCAGCACTTTTCCACTTCAGGGAGAAATAAGAAGCCAAATAACAGATTTTCCCTGATTTCACCATCAGACTGACGTGACTGGAGGAGCCACAGTGGTTACGAAGGACACAGTGTAGGCCTTTGGAGGTTCCTAGAAATTCAGCGTGGGTGCCTTGAGCTGGGGCTGTTTTGTTTTAAAGCAAACGTGAGCTGTTGGACCCGGAGCTGTGGGATGCTGACACCACCTGGCAGAAGGGTTGTGCTGGGATCGGGATTGACTGTATGTGTTTAATTTTGAGCTGGAGGAGGAGAGCTATGGTGAGTGCTGGGTCAGTGACAATGAAGTCTGGACTCCAGATGTGCGGCGCCTGGCAGCGCGAGATGGGAAGGCCGTTTCAGAGAAGAACAGTTTGGAAGTCTGGGGGAGTGCACAGTGGGATGCTAGAGCTCGAATTAAACCTCCAGCCAAAAAGGGAGGAATCTAGCAGCAGTTTTATCAGGCTGGGCTACTGCAGGAATTGCTTCAGCTGCAGGCCAGGAGTGTTGCTGAGGAATTGGCTCCTGCAGCAGCCTTATCTGATGGGTCAAGGGAATGGCTTCCAGATTTCACAGAGCGCTTCGTCTCAGTGTGGGGCGATGGGGCAGTGAGGGGGCTTGGTGGACTTGTGAAGGTGCCTGGTGCTGAGTGATGCTTTCAAGTGCAGGTTGAGCATGTCTGGAAGCTGTGCTGCAGAGACGGCAGGGACACTTTGCTGACAAAAAGCCACAGGGCTTCTGTTGGTTTTGAAAGCTTTACTATACTGATTGACTTACACTCATGGATGGAGAATGGGAAGGAAGTTCTGCAGCAAACAGTGCTCCTTGGATGCAAAAATCTCATGCTTCAGTGTCAGTCACATTGTCTTCTCCCTGGATAGGAGTGTGTTGTGGCTGTGGGTTAGGATCTGAAATGGTTTGACTCTTGGAAAGCCCCAAATCCACTGACTTTTACCTATTTCTCTTCCAAGACTGCGTCATTAATATTACTCAACCCTGCAGACCCCAGTGTGGCCGAGAATCCCATGACACAAGGTGTTACCCCAGCACAGCCTTTGTCATCCTTTTCCTGAGTGATGATTGAAGCTCCCCTGTGAACCTTGTAAAAGTTTGGGTTTACTGTTATAAATTGGTGATGTCAGGGATGATAAACCCTGAGTGAAGCTCCAGCTCTAGGATCGCTCGTGTAGACCTGAGCTGGGGATCTTGTGCTGGACCCAGCTCTCACAGCATCGTAGAATCAGCTAGGGTGGAGAAGACCTTTAAGATCATCAAGTGTTACCCAGCACTGCCAAGTCCACCACTAACCCATGTCACTGAGGGCCTTGTCTATATGGTTTGTGAACCAGGAATGGTGACTCTAGCGCTGCCCTGGGCAGCCTGTTCCAATGCCTGAGCATCCTTTGGGGAAGGAATTGTTCCTCAGCTCCATCTAAACCTCCCCTGGTGCAGCTTGAGGCCGTTTCCTCTTGTCCTATCACTTGTTACTTGGGAGAAGAGACTGATGCCACCCCACTACAACCTCCTTTCAGGTAGATGTAGAGAGCTACAAGGTCCATGTATCCATCCTTCCTCCCATGCCCTAGTCCCAGGCCCTACCTGACTGCAGAGGACCTAGTAAGGAGAAGTGGGGTTTAAAGCAGTTTCCTAATAAGCACCACATTGCTGCATGGGATGCACCATGACCCTGCACCACAGGACCATGATGCCCCATCTCAGCTCTGCCCAGGAAGCACCTCCTTTGATTTGAAGCCATTGTAGCCTGCCAGGGAGCTCCCAGAAGAGCCTTGGAAGCAGGTTTTCAATAGTGGGTGTTGCAGGGACCTTTCCATCAGCAGGTGTGGGGCAAAGAGCCAGACAACAACTCCGAGCATAGCAGGGAATGGGGCAAGCCCTTACAAGGGAATGTACAGTATGTGGGCACACACAGGCAGTGTCCATCAGCCAGTACAGTAGCAGCCTGGAATAGTTTGGCTGGGCAGCCCTGCATGAGGGAACCATCCTGAAATAGGTTGATAGCCTTGATGTTATTTCTGTTGTGCTGGAAACCACAGCCCTGGCATCCTGAGTGCCTGCTGGCTCCCAGGTGGCTGCCCTGGAGCGAGTGTTCCTCTGCATCCCAACATGGGAAACCACTTTAGAGCAGGCAGAGGAGGGGGTTTTAGAGGGAAATGGTGAATGATTTTGTGAAGATGAGGTTGTGGTGCTCTGCAATGGAGCAATGTGGGTGTGGCGTGGGCAGCCAGTAGCCCAAGAATGAGGATCAAAAGGAGTGTGACCAGCAGGTTGAAGGAGGTGATCCTGCCCCTCTACTCCACTCTCACGAGATCCCACTTGCAGCACTGTGTGCAGTTGTGGTGTCCTCAACATAAAAAGGACATGGAGCTGCTGGAGCAAGTCCAGAGGAGGCCACAAGGATGAGCAGGGACTGGAGCACCTCCTGTATGGAGACAGGTTGAGAAAGTTGGGGCTGTTCAGACCTCAGAGCAGCTTCCAGTGTCTGAAGGGGGCTGCAGGGATGCTGGGGATGGGACCTTCATCGGGGGCTGTAGCAACAGGACAGGGGGTGATGGGTTCAAACTTAAACAGGGGCCGTTCAGGTGAGCTATAAGGAAGAAGTTCTTTACTGTGAGGTGCTGAGGCCCTGGCACAGGTTACCCAGAGAAGTGGTGAATGCTCCATCCCTGGCAGTGTTCAAGGCCAGGTTGGACAGAGCCTTGGGCGACATGGTCTAGTGTGAGGTGTCCCTGCCCATGGCAGGGGGTTGGAACTGGATGATCTTAAGGTCCTTTCCAGCCCAAACCATTCTATGATTCTATGACCAGAGACCAAGAAGCGTGGCCAGTGGAGGGATCTCTCCTCCTTTCTTTGCACTGCTTCATCATGCGGATGGCAGGCAGAGCTCTGCTGCTACAACAACCTCTGTCTCAACAGCCCATACAACACAGTAGATGCTTCTGTCATAGCCACCATCTTGAAATCAATCTCAAATTGTAAATTATCTCCCCAGGTGACAGTCTCCACCAGGAACTCAGTGGTCGTCAACCAAGTTCCTGGTGCAGTCAAAGGCTTGCCCAAAAGAAATCCTAAGGTTGTAGCCTTAAATCACTTAAGTTTATGAGGTCTACAGAAACTTTCTGCCCTCAGTGATTCATTTTTTAGCCAAAATCTGTGCTTTTCATACCTCAGCACCAGGCAAACTTTAGCAGGAAAATAGTTGAATACTCAAAAGCAAATTTTACAGAAAAAAAAAGGCGTTAAGCCTAAGATTTCATATAGGAAAGTTGGGAAGAAAGCTGTGCCAAGCTTCATGTATGAAGCAGCTCTGACTTATGTGGTCCTCAAAGTAAGTGGTCACTTTTATAAGGCAATGATGACTTCCAGACTGTGTGCTCCTGCTTGCTTTAGTGGGGGCCAGCTTGCTGTCATTTGCTTTCAAGGTGGATCCCTTTTTCTTACTGCATCTAAAAGATAAGCAAAGCAAGGAAATTGAGGGACTTTGAGTCTTCACATAGCTCCCAAGAGTTATGCTTGAAGACACGGCAAATGTATCTACTGAGGTCCCTGCCCAGTGACAGCAAAGTGACATAAAGAGGATAAGAGTGACATAAGAGGATAAAAAGACAAAAGACCATGAAGGGGAGAAACGTCTACAGAAATAGAAGCACATTTAGCTGCAGTGAGCACCCCTCCTATGCCCCTTTACTTACAGGTTACAAAGAGCATGAAGGAGTCACCTCCTTTCCTCCTTCTTGAGGCTGTGAACTTTGGCTGAGCTGGGGGTCATTGTCCTTTATGGGAGGGTATGGAGGAGAGGGGAAGTTTTTTGGTACATAGGAGATGTTCCCATGCAAGAATGCATGGCAGTGTTCAAGGCCAGGTTGGACAGAGCCTTGGGCGACATGGTCTAGTGTGAGGTGTCCCTGCCCATGGCAGGGGGTTGGAACTGGATGATCTTAAGGTCCTTTCCAACCCAAACCATTCTATGATTCTAAGAATATTTAAGCATCTCAAGTTCTTGTGGCTCCCTGGTGAGTAGGGGGAAGCTGTTCCTGTGTTATAATAGGGAACTGAAAAATGTGTGTTTCAGATGGATTTGGAGAGAGGAGGGGCCTGCAGGGAGCTCATAGGTTTCATGAATTCCCATCTATGCATTTCCCATCTCCTGCTCTTGGAGCGGAATGTCATGGCTCATTTATTCTTGTCACTATTGTGAACACTTTCCAATTAAGTTTTACCATGTTAAAACACCATCAATATGGGCACAAGAAGAAAAGTTAGTCATGGGTTTGTCCTGCTCCTTGAAGAGTTGAGTTTCTATCACTGCAACCAGCGCCCAGGTTTCTCTTGGAACTTCTCATCCTCCTTAGGAATGACAAACCCCCATCCCATGGCCCTTCCAGTGAACTTTCTGCCTGGAAGCTGTGACTTCATTTAGGGCCTGAAGGGGCCAGCTCTGGATCATGTCAGCCAGGATGTCCTGGGACTTGAGGTCTCGAGGAGAAGTGATGGATAGAAAACAAGGAAAAGAAAAGAGAAATAAAAGGCCATTTTGGTTTCTTTTCCCAAAGGCCTCTTTAACACCGTTTCATTCGGAAACAGAAACGTGCAAGAGCTGTGCATTGGAATGGGAAGATGGTCTCAATTCACAAGCGTGGGGTTAGCTCCTGGGCTCCTGCTATGCTCCTTCAGGGCACACAGTGAGGAGGAGAATGTCTTCAGGCAATGCAGAGAGGACTTTCCAAAGTCCCTGCCTTCATCTTCCTCGGGAGGAGTGGGAACATGTTCTTGAAGTCTGCAAACCAGGGGCATCTGAGGTGGAAGTGGGTTTGGAGTCAATATTAAGCTTGTTATACATGGGTTTATAATACATGTGATAACAACCATGTATTGCATGGTTGGTTATTGCACAGCTACAGGAGTGCATTTCTTTCTGCTGTTAAAGTGGATTAAATTAACCTGTTTCCCTCTTACACTTGTAGGTGTGGAGGAGCCTTTTGTGGTTCTCTGGGCACCAGAAGAGTGACACGAAACAGCTTCTCTCCTAATGGTCCCCCATCCAATGTCTCTTAAACCAAATATACTCACAGTTTCAGAGTCTTTGGTGGACAGAATAATCCTAAAAGTAATTGAAGACAGTGGGCTGGAAGAAGAGCTTGTGGGGTTTCATGTGTGATGATTCTGTGCCTGTGAGAATAGCCATTGATTTTTATTGGAACAATGTATATAACAAGTGCTATGCATTCCCAGGATTGAACCTGAATGTATGGAAGACCTGAGAGCTATAAATGAATTATGAGCTTAGTAATTAGACCTTTTGCCTACCCATCAGCCCTGGATTGGCTTTCTAGATGTCCTTTAAAAAACCCAATCTTATTAAAACACCCGTAGTGAGCTTTGTCTGTTCAATATGAAATACATAGAGAACATACAATATGGGGTGTGGTAGGAAGGGTTTATTGGCTCTCATTTGGGATGAGTGGGATAATGCAGCTTGAGTAAAATAGCTGTGAAAGGTAATGCAGAGTAGAAGTGCTTGCAGGATGAATCTGAGTTACAGCACCTGAGTATAGTTTAGATATCTTGGCCATGTCAGGGTACCCATAGATCGTGTATGTTTATGCATTGTACATATTGAAGCACAAACCTACTTCTGCAGCCTTTTTACAAGTGTGATCTTATAATAGGGCTGGCTTTTGGCACATCTCCAGCTGCTAAACAGGAGCTTTCTCATGGCGCAAAGAGGAGAAAAACATTGTGTAATGAATATGTTTTGTAGAGTACCTAAAATTTCCCTCCGGTAGATGTTATTACTTAGTCTTATGTCAGTACTGAGGGCAGTGATCTGCAGCTATCCCTGCTTGCCCACACTTGCCTTTGCAGCACGGGGGGTGAAAAGGTCCCTTGGGGAGCACTGCAGCACGAGTGACACCAAGGGAGACTCCAGCATTGCAGATAGACCCCATCAACCTGTTTAAAGGCCTGAGGATGCCCGTGTGCTCCTCCAGTCGAGGGGGAATATCAGACCCTGGGGTGCAGCAGCGATGTTTCAGGGGGTTGAACCCCTTTGGATAGCAATATCCGTGCTGGGGGTGTGATGGGGCAAGGCTGGACGGGCGGCCAGCACCATGGTTGTGCCTGGTGCTGCTCTGTGCCAGGGCTGCACTGTGGCTTTCCTTCCACTCCTAATACAAAAGGAAGGAGCTCCCTGTTTCACATTAAAGTTTCACTTCCATCTTTGACTGCAGAGGGCTGGGGACATGATATGGTGGTGGCAACCATGGATGGCAGTGTTTCTGGCTGTTGACAGCAGGAAAGGTAAGTCTTACTGTTTTTCTCCATCTGGTCTTCTGGAGGGTCTGGCCATTTCCTCACCTCTTTCCAGAGGATGAGCAGTGTAGTCTTACCCCATCCTTTTCAAGGGAGTGAATTCCATTTTTACTTGCACTTTGGAGAGGGCCTGGGCTAAGTCTGGGGAGCAGGGACCATATTTTCTTGTCAGCAGGTTTTGCAGTAGAGTCCTGGTGGGCACCAGCACAAAATAGGTAAGAAAATAGGTAACTAAAATGGTCAAACTGTGGAAAAAGTCATAGTGGGCTTTTTTTTCCTCCTAGCTGCATTTCCCAACATAGACACTTTGATGGGACATGGGGGCATCCTAGGTCAAATCTAACATTATAGCTGTACCTCTGTATTTGCCTGTGTGTCTAGCACGGTGGTGCTCATTCATAAGAACGTGGGATGTGGGAGTAGGAAGGATGCCCTGGATGCATGCTGTGACCCTTTGTGTTTCAGACAGCAGTGACATACAGCCACCCCACGTCTTCACTGGTTTAGTCAGATCCATCTGACTGAAAAGCGCTTTGTGTCTTGTAGTCCTTATTGGAAAGCTGTTCCAGGCAAGAGCTTCTCAGAGGCTTCTCTTCTCTCTCTAATTTCTCGTTTAATTTATTCCTGGCCTCTTCGTCCCCTTTTGTTCCTGTGCCAACATTGTCTTTTAGCTTCAATAGCTCAACTGCCTCCCTGGTGCTTGCCCCAGTGTATTTATAGACAGCAACCGTTTCTCCTCTCAGCTTTCACTCTGTGGCCTAAATGAGCTTTTTTAGCAGATGACTACCTAGGGAGCGGAGATGTGTAGACACATCTCAGCTGGCCTGACAGTGGCTGGCGCCTGTGGCAGCCCCATGAAGATCCTCAAGGAAACCTGGGCAATGACCCTGCCAGCGTGTCCCAAATGGCAGCACAGGAGCATGATGATGCCCAAGAGATTGAGTCCTTGTGACACTGTGGTGGAATCAAGCTGCCTCTGCGCTACATCCAAAAAGATGATGAGAAATTGCTAACAATTGAGGAAGGAGCCATGCAGATGCTTCAGAACCACACACAATCCATTGGTGAGAGAACCCAAAGTCAACTGTTTATTTTTTCCCTGAGAAGTTTCAGAAGTGGTGGAAGCATGAGACCAAACCACGACATTTCCATTCAGAGATGCATCTTCCTGGCATAAGTCATTCAGGTGGAGAGGTGGTGCGCTCCCTACCTCTGTCTGGCTGGCTCTAAAATATATATATACTGAAGCCTGTCCTACTCTCTCCAGCTATCATGGAGCATGAAGATGGAAAAAGAGGCACAAACTGTGGGAGTGAGAGGTTGCTGCCCATCTTTGGCTTGTTCTGGTGTCTCCAGACAGGGTGTGAAGGGATGGAGAGCATGGCTTTGCCATGGATGCATTAGGTGATCCTGCAGCAGCTATTCCACCTCTCTTTGCTTTCTCATCATCTCTTCGGCCTGTAACCCCTCTGAGGAGCACATGAACTCAGCCCACAGCCTACAGCACTGCAGGGGACCCTCCTCTTGGGGTTTCCAGGAGCTTCTCCAGCAACGCTGGCAATAGCTTTCTGTGTTGTTTAGTGTTCCTCTCCACCCCTGACCCAGCTTCTCATACTGCAGAATTTACAAGGGTTGATGGTATTCCATGGGAAGGAAGCATTTTAGTTGTATTTATGTGGTTCTTCTACTTCACCTATGCTGAGAGCTTCTGTGAGATCTGTCATCACTCAGCAGAAAGGAGGAAGGAAACAATGAGTCCGTGCCTGAAAGTGATTTTTCTTTTGCAGAAACATTTGATGGAAACAAAATGTTTTCGTGTCAAACTGTTTTCACTGTCAAACTGGATCTGAAAGTGTTGCAGCTGAAGGTAGCAGTGTTTGCTTTTCCCAACCTGGTTTGTTTCTGCCACTTGGTTGCCCATCCTGATGCCTCCTTTTTGGTACCAAGCCATTCCTACAGCGCAGTCTGGCTGCACCTCCCGGCCCTGCAGAAAGTGGAACCCCCAGGAGAAAACCACAGCTCTCATAATGTAATGTGATGTGATGAACATTTTAGATCTGATGGTTTTTGTGTGGTCAAAAGATTTCCATGATAAAAATGGCATTTTCTGGGAGAAGGTTACAACAATATTGATGAATGTAGTTTGTCTGTACCTTAATGCAAAGGCAATAACTGTACACGCTTTATTTCAGGAGGTATTGGAGAGTTAAGGTGAGGTGCTCACACACAACTCTAAGAAATACCACTGTGAGGACCAGCTATAGGAAAGCTTGAACCCAGTGCACGGTTTTTACTAAGCAAAAGTACTTGGAGAACATGATTTCCCCTTTTCATCTGCCTCTCTTATCTCTTGTTTTGGCAACCAGTCCTGATATCGCTGCCCAGTTCTCAACCAGATATGAAGTCTTCAGTTCTGCCTTTCATGCTCTGACCAGGTTAACAAACTCCTTTCTTTTCTGACAAATTCTGCAAGATTCCCATTTTCCTCCCCTTTGGTAGCAGGATAAACTTCAGAAACATTCAACACATGGAGGGATCAATGGAGACCAGCACAGCAGAGCCAAAACCCAGTGGCATGGACATCCATGTGGGGTAGGAGGGATGAGCTCTCCTCCTTCAGCGTAGCGTTATCAATGTGGGGACAAGCTGCAGCACTTTAACACATTAGCATTAGTTGAAGGATCCTGGCAGAAATAAACCAACCCCATTTTCTAGATGGGACTTAGCAGGGTCAGATGTTTATCACAGGGATGGAGGTCAAGATGGTTTGGCTTTTAAGGGCACACGCATCAACGTGCACGACCCTGTGGATGTGAGCTGCAAACAGCCATAGCGCTAGGGTCTGTTGTGACATGCCCGTTGTGGTGCTGTGACCCATGGGCTTATGTGGAGTCACTGCTGGGGCAAAAGCACATGGAATTGGCTGGGGAAGGGCTGAGCACCACGTTCCATTGGAGCCGCACAAGGGTTTCCAGGCAGAAAGCAGTTTGTGCTTACTTTCTCCTGACCTGTGTGATCAAGAGCAAATTGCCCAGGCCCAAAGAAAAGGGAAATAAAAAAGGAGTGGGAGCTGAGGTTATAACCTTATTTGCAAGAGGGGCTGTAAAACTGCATTAGAAGGAAGCGCTTGGTCCTTCCCAGTGTGGGGCTGCCTGTGCTCACTCAGATTTTCAGCGTCTGCAAGTATGTGCTAGAGGGAGTTGACCATCACATTTTTGTCAGCTCCCTCCTCAAAGGCAGAACTTGATGTCCTGCTTCTCTTTTTCTCTTGTTTGTCTCTAAAAAAAAACCCGCCTCCCCTGTCCACATGACAGTCATAAAAATATAATGGAAACAATATGGGAATAGTCCTAGCTAGAGCAGCTTCCTTCTGGATGGGAGCCGCATGCAGAAGCTGGGGAGGTTTGGATCTCTTTGGAAAGCCGCTGAGGATGGGTCACAGCATCCATGTTTCCAAAACCAGCGCTGTGCTAGGACTGTACCAGTGGAGCTGGGTACCAGGCACTGGGCATCATGCTGGTGGGATAGCAAACACCCAGATGGGGTTATTATTGTTGATTGACTGAATCTGTACTGAAAGGCTTCTTGGGGCAAGGCTCTGCAGCCATCAGAGGGTGCTAAAAGCATCCTGAATCCTCTCCTCATTCCATCCTGGCCCTAGGGCATGCTTGGGTCCCTGTAGGGCAGGAGCTGCTGTGGATGTGCCTGTTGACTGTAGCCTACTGGCAGCCAGGAAGGACAATATGCTGATTGCAGAATCCGGTTTAATTACTCGCAGCACATGCCATTAAAAGAAATTGGCTTTCTCAGGAGCAACAGGTCTGAACTGACTCACCTTCATAAAACTTGGCTCACATGCTAATTAGATGGCTTGGCTTGAAAAGATTGAGCCCCCTCTTCTACCAGCAGGACCCAGAGTTATTTAAAGATCCCAGGTTTCTTTATATAAGAGTTCAATTGTTTTTTCAACAGAGAAAGCAAAAAAAAAGACCCCAGAAAGAAAAGAAGAAAAAACCCGACCCACCCTTTAAACAGAATATAAATTTATACATCATTGAGTTCTTAATTTTCATGGAATTTCTCTCCCCCTCACAGACAGAAGTTGTATATACAGGATTTTAGTATTTCCTCTCCGGCTCCAGCCCCAATTTGAAGGACTGTAAAAGTTTGAACCGATTCCAATAGCGCGCGGTTTGCATGGTCTCTGCTAAGCTGCAGAGTCAAAACAGCCCACACAGTAACAGGCATGCAGTAAATCTTGGGAGAAGTGTTTCCTTTCTTCACACACACACACACAGAGGACTGAAATTCAATTAGAGTTTTAAAATAATACTGAGATTTGAAGATAAAGAAACAAGCAATGCTCCTCGCAGCGAGGAGCCCGGCCTGTTTTGAAGCACTATCAGGTTTCAGCGAGCTCAGAGCTGATGATAACGTGTTTAACATATTCTGTGGTCGGGCTAGTTTGCAAACACAGTTGTTATTAGTTGAATAATCATAACAGTTAATTGTCTTTGGAGAGAGATTTAGAGTTCCCCCTGCACCGCATCTTTTGCCCATCCCATGGACTTCTTCACAAATCTTGGGAAGAACAGAATGTAAAATTGCTGATGATCAAATTAGCCTTTAATAGTGCAGCAAGTCCTGTGTGTACTGCAGCACATAAAATCCCTCATTCTCCTCTGCTTTTTCTCCCTTGCACACATTATAAACAAAGGAAGAGAGCAGCCAGCTGTGTGCCAGATCTACCCATGTTTTCTTTTCATCTTTCCTTCCATTGCTTTTGCCTAATCGTATCACAGAATTGTATCGTAGAAGATGGGCTGTATCATCAGATATTGGCAAAACACTCAACAGCAACAATCATCACACCCAAATCAGAACCCAGGGCTTTGCTGGCTGAGCTCTGTTTAATAACAGAGCAGCGGTGGGTTGGGGTTTTCCCAGTGATGCTCCCGTCAACCCCACAGCGTGCACACCATGAGCCATGATGGATCTGCCTTCCTCTGTGAAGGAAGCTGAGCTGTGTTTTTGGAGAGGAAGGCAGCCCATTTTGCAGGAACTGCTGCTGTTTGCCATGCAGGAATGAGCCCAGAGTACAAAGCCTTTTGCTTTTCTCGTAGGCAAAGAAAGGCTGTGAAAAGGACCCAGCTGAGAAAGAAGCACGAGTGTTGGGGAAGAGAGAGTGGACCAGGAAAGGGGAGAAGAAGGAGAGGTAGCGAGAACAAGGGGGGCAGCAAGAAGGTAAGGCCAAGGGAAGTCAAAACCAGCCCAGGAGCCTGAAAGACCCAAGTGGCTGAAACGTTTCCTACTCTGAGTGCTGGTGGTTGAATTGTGCTTTGGAATTGGTTTGGATCAGGTGGAAAATACATGGGGATTACACCCTCACTTACTCCACCCTGGGCATCAGCATTTGTATTTCAAGGGGTGGCTCATGTCCTGCTTTCCAATGGAATGGTTTCCTGCTTACAAGTGTTCAACTGCCTGGCAAACCCCAAAAGCCAGAGGAGCTGGGCTGTGGACATTCATCCTCTGCTGCAGAGGTTTAAAAAGGGCCTTTAGTTGATGCATTTTCAGGAGCATCCATAGAATTAGCCAGGGAAAGGAGTGGATGAGGCATAGAAAGCTGCATCTCCATCCACCATGCTAGGTTTTCACCTCTGCTTGAAGCTGCCTGATTGAATTCTATGCTACCCACAATCTCAAAGCCTCGTCCTGGTTTCCAGCATTTTTACTAGCAGAGTTTGGATTTGGGCTTGTAGCTGAGCACGGTTCAAGCCTGTGTCCTTCTAAATTCAGATAGAGCAGCCAAGAGGGTTGGTGCAAGTCAGTGAAATACTGTTGAAATACTCCTCAGCAGCCTCTCTGCCAACCAACCACTACCTTCACCTGAATCACTTGATCAGACAGATTTGGCAAAGGTAAGGTGGTCTTACAGATCAGCTGGGGTTTAATGAACTTGTGCAAAGGGATGGGAGGGAAAGGAGGGACCTGGATTATGCCCCCAGGATGAGGCCACAGCCTCTTCATCGCTGGGCAGTGTGTGGGGCACCACTGGCCACATCTTTCCTGACCTGGATGTGTTGTAGGAAAAAGGTCTTCAGAAGAACAGGCTTCATTAGGTTCAAAATTCGTTGCTTCAGTGCATTTTGGGGGGGTTGTTTTGCCTTTTTATGCCCTCTTTTGAATAATCCTCTGACAGTTCTGCAGAAGGACACCAAAAGATGCTTTTCTCAAATTGCTGATGTGTAATCCTAGGTGCAGCTCCTCTGTAAGACCAGGTTACCTAATGAACTGCTGCAGCTGGGTACACTGACACATGACAGTATAAAGCAGCCTGTATTTAATAACCCCTATTTTGGGTGTTTGGAGCAACATTTCTAACTCCACTGGAGCTGGAACACAGGAGGGATGAGCCAGCACCAACATGCCTGAGTTTTCACTGTTATCCAACTTGCTGTCAGTAACTTACCCAAAAATTTAGATCGCAAATGCCATAATCATTGGAAAAAACACTGACCTGATTTTTTTTTTGCCCAGTTCATTCACATATTTAGGAGTGAAAATACTTTCACAGCTGATGGCTCGATACGGACAGGTTTCCATGCACCTCACAGCTCTGAGAATCCCAATGGATATATAACTGTCTGAGATATTTTGGGTCACTAAACAGGCAGGTTGTTTCAGTCAGTGGACATTAAACTTCTGGGACCCTCTAAACTGAGTGTTTGCTGTCACATAAAACTGGTGCAGGATGGACTTGGGAGCCAGGTTTGGTAGTACTCCATCAGAGCACTTGCAACTAAGGGCACCAGAGCTGTTAGGGGTTTTGGGACAGCTGGGAACTGGAGTGGTGGGGAAAACATAATCCTTTGCTAATGAAACCACTTCATTTTTGTTTCCAGTTCAGAATGATGCCCAAGACATTGCCTGGGGCCAGAAGCTCTCATCTGCTGCACGCACAGTGCAAGTGAGGAGGGGTCTGCTATTAAGGTCCATTTAAAAGTACTTCGATGCTCACAGAGAAGGATAAATTAGCTCAATCTTGCCAGCCCTTAGTGGTTTAGGGTTATTTTTTGTCCCAGAAGGCTTCAGTGCTTGTCCAAAGGTGCGAGCGAGGCATCCTGGTGAGTTATTTGGGCAAGACAATGGCTCCTCAGAGGGACCATGCTGGGTGGCAGCTGGGGACTTGTCTTCTAGAGAGTCTTTTACCTATTAGACCCCTTCAAGTGACCTACCCTAGCAGCAGCACATCGTCACAGCCTCTCTTGTTTTCTCCTTTCAAGTTAAAGTAAGTGAGACAAGGCCTGGCTGCTGGTGTAATGAGTTTCACCACTACAAATCTTGTCACAAACTGCCACCTGAAGGTGCAAAGTACCTTTTTGTGCCAGAAGCACAGGCTGCTTATCACTGGGGTTGGAGTTTCTTCTCATTACTTTAAGGTAGAGCTCTCCAAGCTTCCAAATAAACAAACCACCAAAGGTGGCGTCTCATACCCATTGAAAAGTAGTGGCTTGGAGAAAGATTTTTAACTGGGATGAGAAGCTGAGCTGTGAGAAACAGCTTTTTGTTTGTTTGTTTGTGTGCCCTGGTTACAGAAACAAACATCTGTGAAAAAATGTAGCTTTTGCTCCAGCCAAGCTCAAAGTTTTGAGCTTTCCTTCAATAACCCAAGAAATTAAAAAACATTTTTGCATTCAACTAAATGTTCTTTTGGTTTTAAGAGAAGCGTTTTCTTTTCAGGCCATTGGACAAAAAGCAAAGAACCAAATAGCTGTGTGGAAGTGGTAGCTGCCTTATATCCAAAGGCCCACCTCTTTGAGCATTTACTCACAGAGAAGGAAACTTAGATGCAAATTCCTCCACCACTGGTGGCGGGTCTGGCTTCAAAACTCAGCCTCTAAGGCAACCAGTACCACCACAAAGCTATCTGATATTCAGCAGAGGATGTTCTTCACAACTACTTCTTAGAGCTTTGGATGTTGAAACCCTATAAATCCTTTCTGCTACAGAAGGAGAGTCCATGGCTTTCTCCCCCTAGCCTGTAGATTGGGTTTCCCAATATTCATGTTTATGTATGAAAAGGGTAATAGTATCAGTAAGAGAAAATGAAAAATCCCACCAAAACGTACGTTCTATAACATAGAAAAAGTCCCACCATAACATAGGTCTATAAAAGGTTCCTCATATGGCACATTACAGCCTGTATCTAGACTGGCAGTATATGTTGCCTATATACTGGAAACAAACCATGATGCTTCCCACATTTCTGCAGGTGGTTTTGTGTCCTCTGCAGGTCACCTTTTGAGGGTCAGTTGAAGCTGGATGTTGCCATCCCCAGCAATAGGAGGTGGTGTGGTCCCCAGCTGGCCCATGGGACAGCACATGGCTCCTGCAGAGCTGACCTCAATAGGACAACCCACTGGGCTTTGGTAATGCCTAATTGTGTAGCTACGTGCTGTGGTTTGGGCAGGGAGATGAGGGTGTTCAGATCGTCCCAGGAGAAGGAGGAAATTGAAGTGGAGTCCCTCATAGTCTAAGTGAACATAGTAACCATGAAGCTATTAGATAAAAGAAAGGGGTGTTGATGGGTGCAAAGGAGAAACAATCATAACTGTGTTTTTGGGTAGATTTACTCTCCATTGAAAATAAATGGTCTGGCCTTCTCTGCTAAGGAGTCACAGTCTCCCATTCAAATCTTTGGGTTCTCTGTTCACAGAATGACCTTTAATTGTGCTAAAGACTCTGCAAATCTCTGTTTTGGGGACAGTGGTAGCTAGAATGGAATGGCTCCTTACGTAAAGCCAAGAGACATGAATAGTTCAAGGCAGCTGCAGGGATTAATGCTTTGCAGGGCGGCTCTTTGTCTTGGGCCATGGAAAGGACTGGTATTTGGCACTGTTTTCTTGCATATTTTATGGTCTGGAAGAGGTCTTAACATCTTTTATAATGCAGTCACTCCACAATGGCTCTCTTCAGCAGGGCTGGGAGCTTATTGGTATGAAAACATGTGCTGTTTTGCTTTTTGTATGGGTAGATGGGACAGGATGCTCTCCGCCAAGGAATTCTTTCCAGGTAGAGGCAAAAGACTTGCTTCTAGGATGTGAGATTTCAAAGGTCATGAGATTTGGGGTGGAGCTGTGAGTTTTGGCAGGATGACACATGGTTTTGGTTTGGTTTCTGCTTTCAGAATGGGAACATGCCGATGTAGTGAGCCACTGGCACGGGGCACTGGGGTCGGAGACCAGTGCGCTGGGGGGATACAAAGACTGTCCTTAGTAGACATCAGCTCAAGATATTCAGCAGTAGGATCCCTCACTCGTGGTAAAGAAGATCTGGAGCCTTGTAGGGTGACTTCACCTTTATTGCACACACTAAACCATTGTGCCAATTGCTGCATCTTGAGCAAACAGGAGACATCTGGTCGTATGTCCTACCTGCACAAGCTTGCTACTGTACCAGTTATTATTCCAGATTTCCCTCATGCTGCTCCTTTCTTGCAGCCTATTTCTTCTTCCTAGCATGTATTCTCTTTCTACTTGCTTATTACAGTGGTATTTCTCTCTTCTGTCTTAACCTTTGCCTCCTAAAACAGGCCTAGCCACTGCTGGTTTTGAGTCTGAGGGACAAATCAGATGGACCTTCCTTCTAGGCTGTAGGAAATCTGTAGGGATGTGGTCCCTTTTTGAGGAGGGGAAATGCACATTCTGTGAGATCATCCACTGCTGGGAGGAACTAGAGATGCCATGAGCAGTGCTCAGCTCACCCAAACCCCATCTGACAGGAAAAGGAATTCCTGTGTAATAAAAATTAAGATAATTGCCTATGAAGAAATGTTTCATTGTGGAAGGTATTTTCATGCACATTAGTGGACAGGAGGTCACATTCAGAGAACAGAAGTTCAAGCCCTGGGAGAGATGACTTTGTTTTTCTTTAACTTACTATTTTGGGGTTTTTTTCTCAGATGTTGTTGGGTTCTGGGGTAAATCCCCACTTATTTTCCTGGGAAAATTCAAAAGTCCTGAAAGCTGGGAACGTCACTGTTCTCTCCGCTTCCTCCATGCCTATTGAGGAAGCTATGCCACATACACTGAGGAAGAAAACAGCCTTTTTCTTTCAGCATCTCAAAGTGCAAAGCTGAAGCTTTTCCCATCTGGCCCCTCCAATCAGGAGAGCAGCACATGGACAGGGCCAGACCTGCTCATCTCTGGGTGTGATGACACCAAGAAGATGAGGTTTGAAGGAGACACATCTGGTTGTCACCAAGTATCTGGTCCTCACCCTTTCTGTGTTCTGATCCTGTCTGAACAAACTTCAGGGTAAGGGATGGTGAAAGTAAAGTGTGATTTTCTTGTTAAAGAGAGAGAAAAATTAAGAAAGAGAAACAGGCAGGAAGAGTGAGAACTGTTACATGTGCAAGATCTTGAGGCTTTTGTGGCTGAGGTAAGAGCAGTTGGGTGGAGGATGAGAACAGAACTGTGCAGAGGACCCTTATTTGATTCCACTTATCTACAAATACATTTAAGATCGGGATTATTTGGGTTAGATTCATAGTGAAGTTTGCTAGTAGAGGAAGTGGGTGATGGACTAAGGGGTAAATAAAGTATGAGAAGACACTTTCAGAATACTCAGAATGATGTTTTTGCTGGTCTTGGCCAGAGACTTTGGAAGATCTTGGCTCTGTCTTGGGGTCAACCATAAGGCACCATGCAAGGGTATCAGCTCATACATTTACTTTGCAGTTGTAACAGGCTAAGAGCATTGTACACTCACTCAGCTGTCACCTCAAAAGCTAAGCCCATCACTGTGCTTATTTGTGAGTGCCTGTACATCTCCTGTATATAGACTTTGAGTGTGGTGCTGGTAACATCATTCCTTCACAGTGGTTCAGGGAAGCTTTAAGAGACAAGAGAACCCTATGGCTAAATTCTTTGGGCATTAGGCAGCCTCCTCGATCAGTTTGAGGTATCACACGAAAAACATCAGGTCTCCATCTGGTAAATAATTCCTGTCTTTGCACCCAAGGGATCTAAGGAGATAAGCAGGGCACCTTTTGACCAAAACCCATTATCTTTTCATCTATTTGGGTCTACTAAAGGCCAGCATGGGCATATTAAGAGCCAAAGATTTACGAGTAGCTGTTTCTGTCTGCAGGAGAAGGGCAGTGATTGTGCAGTCAAACAACACCTCATGTTTGAGATCTGGGTAGGATTAGCAGAAGCTCAGACCTGAGCTTCTGACTGCTGACAAATTGGATTCCCAACCACTTGCACTCATTTAAATTTTGATCTCTGTTTGTTTTATGCAGTAGTCAAAGGAGCCCTCTAAAGAATATTTGTCACCACTCTGTCCTTCTAAAGAGACCTCATGTCAGTTTGATATGGAGGTGCCTTGGACTGAAGTGCTGTCTGAGCAGCAGTGATTGAGTATCTGCTCATGTCCTTCAGCTGCACTGTCCAGAGAGTGGTTTTTTCTCTTTGTCTCCTACTTATCTACGATCTTCTCCCATTTGTCCTTGATTTTATCAGCTGAGAATGTGCCTATGTGTTGTCTACAACGGACTTTTGAATGAGTGCCTTTTGGCCAGCTGGTGCTGCTGGCATTTTGGTGCAGACGGGTGAGAAGAAAGGAGAAGGAATTGGATTCAGGACTCCAGAAAATGAAGCCACCTCATTTTTCATGCCCTTTGATTAACTCGCTGGTTTATTTGCCTGTAACAATGACAAATGATGCCACCAGCTGATGCTATCACATTTGGCAGAGTCAGCTGAGTTTTGAACTCTGCAATTAAAACTCTACATGGGACAGATTTATGGTAATGCTTCACAGACTCTTGGGGGAAAAAATGTCTTTGACAGATACAAGCTAAGTAGGAATCTGAAAGGTTCTTAACAGCAAGAACAAATAGTTCCTTTATGTTCTATTTATTCTGAGCTACTAATACCCACTAATGCTACTCACTATCACGATCATAGGATGTTTGTTTTATTCTCATTGTTTTTTGTCTGTTTTACTGTAAGTCTAATCCCGCTCTTGTTTACACCAGTGTAAACTGGGAGCACTTCCACTGAAATTAACTACATTGGCTTCACTGCAGTACAGGCTCCAGAGAGGCTTAAAATGCCTCATCCAAACAGCTGAGGACAGGTGGTTGCTTGTTGAAGATCAAATCTCACCTTTCACTTAAAATCTGCTTCTCGCCTTTGTGACTTTCGGGAGAGGCTCAAACCAAGAAAGCAAATTAAAACTCCAAATGTGTTCTTCCCCCCTTGTTGTTATTACCTTGGAGGTGGCTGGGAAGGTGTCTCATGGTTGTTAAGTTTTCAGGTCAGATACTACTAAATGTCAGGCCTTTGCAAGGAACTGGCCCCACACTGTGCTTGCTGCATCCATTAATGCCAACAACAGTTTGCACACAGAGATGTTCTGCATGTGGGATGGAACCAAACCTATTCCTTTCCAGAATCATATGTCTGATGTGTTTTACAGCCAGTGGAGAGGAACACACATCCCCAACTCCCCTGAAGTACTTGTAATGCTGTATTAGAGGCTGAGTCCCACCTAGTGTCCTAAAGTCCAGTTTAATTCACGTTATGGCTATAGAAAGCATGATCCAACTTTGACCCTGCAAGCTCTGCACATCCTATCCCTGCAAGCAACAGCACATAACCCATGTCTGGGAAGATGGGAGAGAGCAAAATCTGGAGAAGCTCCAGATGTGGCTGACAGGAGGGTAGAGGGTTCCAATGAGGAGCTCAAGACAGGAGCAAGAAGATCACTGGGACATTTTCTTTTCTCCGTAGAGGAGTGGCAGTTTGTTGGGTGTGCTGGGAAACAGCTCTAATAAAAGCAGGGATGTGATCACCAGTGCTTGCCAGTGTGTGCCATGCTGCACAGGCAGGAGGATGAAGCAGTAGCAACATACCTGGTCCTGCAGAGAAGGCACAGGTAGACCTAAAGGGTCCTGCCTTTGCCATAAAGTCTAGACTCACGGATAACAGGCAAAGCCAGCAAAGTGAGTGGCCGTGTTGTAAATCCAACCTGTTCAATGCAATGCACTCATCTGCTCCTCCTTGTCTCTCCCCGCTGCCCATGGCTTTGTTTAAATGTTAACACCATGTGTGCTACCCTTTACCCAGAGATGAAGATGGATTGCTGTGTCAGGCTGGATTGAAACTCATCTTTCTGTTATATATTTGTAATTCTATTGAAAGGTTGCATGGAGTCCAAGACCTCTCTGGGCCTCTGTGGTTAATTAGCTGCCACAGATAGCGTGCATTCAGCCAAACTGTTCTCACTGCATTGAATTATTAAACATTGGAAATAGTTGAGATAGATATTAGCAAAGCTTGGTCACTGGAAGGTCACACACTTCGTTACTCATCTAGGCCAAGTGCTGTGTGTCAGGCAGTTTAAGTGCAAATGGATTTGCAGGTTGAAGAGCTCTCTGAGAAGGCATTTGCTAGTGGTTGGCAGATTTGCACAGACAGAATGTAGTTAGAGGCTGAGGCTGGGATCTTCATGTAAGCAATGGGTTCCTCATGCAGCAGATCAAGTGAGATCTGTCCCTGCTTACAGGCTCCGCCAAGCAAACAGTGTTTGTGAGGGATCTACAGTAAAGGTCCTGTCTGGCTGTTTGGAGGAAGGAAGAGGATTGCTCCAATCAAACCCAGGTGGGACTGAAGAGGTACTTTTGGGTGGTGATATGAAACTGGAAGTGGGTAGGGATTTACTACATGTAAATGGAAACAGATGTCTTTGTGCTGCTACTCTGAAAAATGTTGGCTTTTGTCCTTGTTATTCTTTTCCAAGTATCTTGTCTCTCACACCATCCTTCATGACATATGAGGTCCAAGTGGATCCTGTGTCCAGTCCTGGCCATTGTCATGTGCTGGCTGGGCAACACATGCTGAGCTCCTCACAGCCAGATCTACACCACACTGTGATGTGCCAACATACCAGAAACAACCAGGGGAAGACTCTACCTACACAGGTGTTGTGGTTTAATCCCAACCAGCAACTAAGCACAGCCCAGCAGCTCAATTCACTCTATCTGCCTGGTGGGATGGGGGAGAGAATGGGAAGGGTAAAAGTGAGAAAACAGCTTGTGGGTTGAGTTAAAAACAGTTTAACTGGTAAAGCAAGACTGGGCATGCAAGCAGAGCAAACCAAGGGATTCATTCACCACTTCCCATGGGCAGGTAGGAGTTCAGCCATCCCCAGGAAAGCAGAGCTCCATCACACATAACAGCTACTTGGGAAGATAAACACCATCAGTCTGAACTTTTCCCCCTTCCTTCTTCTTCCTCCAGCTTTACATGCTGAGCATGACATCATGTGCTGTGGGATATCCCTTGGGTCAGTTGGGGTCATCTGTCCTGGCTGTGTCCCCTCCTATCAACTTGTGCACTCCCAGCCTGCTCACTGGTGGGGTGAGGAGCAGAAAAGGCCTTGGCTCTGTGTAAGCACTTCTCAGCAGTAGCTAAAACATCTCTGTGTTATCAGCACTGTTTTCAGCACATATCCAAAACACAGCTCGCCTACCAGCTAATATGAAGGAAATTAACTCTATCCCAGCCAAAACCAACACAACTGGTCAGTTGGACCTGAAGAGTGGAGACGATGCTACACTGGCAATGGTATATTCCCACCTACAACCTCTCCTCATTCTTTTACCCCGCTTTTGTCCTGCCACATCACTAAACACATTGCTGATTCATGGCAAGGAGTGGCATATGCTCTTCCAAATAATTCCAGTTCCTCTCCCACACTGCCCAGTTTGTCTCTCCTGTGTCTGGCTTTCTGCACCCTCCTGTGCATCAGCCATCCCTGCTGGCAGGCAGCTCATTGCTGGGAGGGAAGAACAGCTTTGGAGATGCTAACAGCCATTTCCCGTGCGATCAAAAGCCATTTCTTTTGGAAGGGAAGACATCTCTTGAAGGTGTATCAGGCGGCACAGACAGGCAGCAGAAAGTTCCTGAGCTGTGGGCTGGCTTCTGCCCAGTTTATTTGAGGGCATCATGCAAAGTGGCAGAGACAACCAGTGAGGTAGCTGACACAGATGACATCGCTTTAGAGATGGGGAAATTGAGGCAGGAGGTTACTCAAGGTCACAGACAGCAGAAATCTTTTCTGGAAACAAGCCCAAAGCTTTTCCATCACTCAAAGTCCACGTTAGTGCTTTCTGGGGATATTAAAGACAGCCCTCAGCCCCCCTCTGCAGGGCTGATGCTGCTGCACGGGGTCCATAATTCAAACCAATGCAAGAGATCCTCCCTCCTTAGCATCTCTCACCTCCCACCTCCATGTCCCTAGGTGAGGGAGGCAGCAGTGAATATCCAGTTCTCCAAGAAAACTGCAGCGAGCTATATTATATCCCTGATCCTTTTTCCAGGTGCTCCCTAGAAATCGATACCGCTATCACTCCTCTGCAGGAGCAGCGGCGCGCTTGTCTTCATTGATCTTCCTTTTGGAGAAATACAGTGGAGAGGAGGTTATTGTTTCTGTCTCTGCTGGACATGTGCTATCTCCCAGGCCCACAGCCTGCAGCTGGTTTTCTTTGTCAAGCGATTTTGGCTTAGCTGCTGTGATAATTACACAGCTGGGCAGTGGGAAATCCCGCCCAGTAGCTGACGCCTGCCTAATCGCCGCTGGTTGTGTTCGGAGACTCGAGGACCTGCTGTAATAACACCGCCACTTAATTAGTCTTTTCCTGAGGAACAGCTTTGGAAAAGCAAAAGGATCACAGGCTTCCTAGATCCTCTTAACTATGTGAGTACACGATGGGTGCAAACAGCCCTGATAAAGGACCACGAAGGGAGCTTACGCAGCTGGATGTCAAACCCTTGGCCCTGTCTCGGTTTCCCCTTCTTGGGTTTCTCACTATCTGGTGTCCAGACAATCCAAATAACACCCGCTCCTGGGGCACGGTTTATTATAAGGACATTACATTGCAAATGTCAGAATAAATCAATATAAATATTTCCTTCTCTCCCAGGGCTGTCTGGCATTTCACCCACCTCTCCATTTGTGAGGCTTTCATCACGAGAAGCCCCAGCCCGCCTTCCAAGCTAAGTGCTCCACTTAAGGGCCTCTACAACTGGCCTGTGCTCGTATTTTAGCTTGTTTCTAGGTTTGGTTTAGTGACAGAGTGTCTCTTCTATACTTGGAGGATTCAGATGCACTACTTCAGTGAGCTGAAACACAGTAATTTACATGGCCTGTGATTTTACCCTCTTGCAACTGGGGAACCTTTTGCAGAGATGTAAATTCATTTATTCCCCTTGCCTTGCTTGCCTGGGGCGCAGGGGTCAGCACCGTTAACCACAGCTCAGCTGACGGGCAGCGTTGCACTATGTTAAGGCTTAAATAAACTTTGCTGAAAATCAGATTAAAAGTAGTGAGAGGGCTGTTACTACACACATTTGGAGATAAAAAAAGAGAATCAAAAGCTCATCTGCTCCTCTTCCTCGCCAACCACCCTTCAATACCCTCTTCTATTCACCTGCCCCATGAGAACCTACCAGCCCCTTGGGGTCTCCTTTTCCCTGATCTGTCCCCAACTCCTGACATAACCAGCTCCTGACCTGCCTCCTCCTCACATTGTTCCTTATTCCTTCTCATCTCCAACCTACCCTGAATCCACCTCTTCTTGTCATTGGTTCTTTTCTTGGTTGACCCCTCCAAATATCCTGCAGAAAGTCTTCCAAGTTGACATTTTCGCTGCATGCTAATCCCATTCTTGTCTAAATTTGGGACTCTTCACCTCCCCTCTCCCTCCTGGCATACTTTCCTACTTGCTACCAACATGCATTATTGACCCTCCATGTTGGTCTTTCTTCTCCTGGCCTTCTTCACAGAAGTCCTAGCTTTGGCAAGGTCATCAACTACGTAGTTCAGAGCCACAACCAGAGAAAACATCCAAACAGACCTTGGAAGCAAGAAAAGAGGGTATTTCCAGGAAAAAGGCAGCCATTAGATGGCTCTACTATGTTATAGCGATTCCAAGGTCTGTCAGTTTTAACCAGGCAACGAATGGCTCTTTCAATGACCATTTAATAGGAGGCTGGTGGAAGAGAGAAATTCAAAACCCAGCCCAACTTCACATTCACAGAACTTCAGGAAGCTGAGATTTGTTATTGTAGTTTGGATCTGCCTCACAGAAGCTCATTCCTAAACTCTGGCACTCAGACTCCAGTCCAAATTTCCCTCACTTGTGTGCAGTTTCTGGATTCAGTGTTGGGTTAAGTCATAGTTATCCCTGGAGACAGGGTGCAAACAGCTTGGTTCTGAGCTGGGTTTGCTCTTCAGCTCCATCTCTGAGTTCAGTGCTTGGGGAAAAAAGTTTTAAGTTCTTCATTTTCTTTTTAGTTGTCAGCACTGTCTTTGTGTCAGAAGTCCTCAATATCTAACTTCTCCTGACCACTTTTCCTGTGCCAGACCTTGAATACTAATGCAGACTGTAACAGCCATATACTTTGTGGAGCTTATGGTGGACCCAGGGCCAGCAGCTCTAAGGAACCAGTGAGTAAACAACACTTGGGTGCTTTGGAAGACATGTACCAGCACCTTCATCTCCCAGAACCATGGGCCCAAATGTAGTCCAGGAACTGCAGAATCTGGACTCCAAATACTTATTTTCCTTTGCTACATCTCTTAATTTCCACACAGATTGTTGTTTATTTGTAGAAAAAGCTCAAACCATTTCCAACAATGGAGTTGTGTGTCCCTGGGAGGGTCAGCACAGCTGCTCCACTGCTGTAAAGCTGGGCTGTGTGGTAGTCAAAACCATGGTCACAGCCCTGAGTGCCCGTGAGCTGGGGAGTGGAGGTAGAAGTGAGGGTCTGATAGTCCCTCCAAGGCATCTGCTTACAGAGCTGGATGAAATTGTTTGTTCAAAACATTCTTTTTGCCGAAAATGCCTTTAAAAAAATAAAAATAAAAATAAAAATAAAAAAATCAGTGGGAAACATCCAATTTCAACAACAATTTTAAGGTTTTCATTGAGAAAGAAAAAGATTGAAAAATGTGCAGTTTTTTGGCAAAAGGAGTTTGGCAAAAACCCAGAAGAAAACCAAAACCAGAAACCCCAAACTGTTTTGGTTTCTGGCCAAAAACTTTTCCAGTTTTTGATTGCCAGAAACCAAACATTTTTCAGATTTTTGTTTTTTGAATGAACCCCCCTGAACTTGTGGAGGCAAACGTTGAGATAAGCTTTTGTTTTCACTGATTGTCTTCCACTGGAACAGAAATGATTTCTGCCTTTACCTTTTCCCTCCACGGATGGATGAATGTGTGACCATGGGACTGTGATGGCCCATTTGTGAGCTCCCTTTGCATGTCAACCTGAGTTGCAGCATTTTCTCTTCCTGGCTCAGCTCCTCCAGCCCTGGCTGCCTGCCTGTTGCTGGCTGTCCACGGGCAGGTTTGAGCATCCTCAAATGCTCAAACATTGAGCTCAGCATTGAGCATCCTGCAAAATACTTCGGACCTTCAGCTTCCAGAGATGTGAGCAGTGCTGAGGATGGCAAACTCATTAAGGGAGTAGCTGGCCATCACGCAGGACTTGGCCATCAATAAAACTACCCTCATCTTAGCGGGAAAAGTCTGGATTACGCAACACATCTTGGCTTCTTAATTGCAATTTTCCAGCCTTGCTTCCCACCCACCGTGCCTGGGATTACACCTGTCTTTATGTGCATGTTCTGCATTGCTGTGTTCCAGCTTGGATACACTCCCTTAAAAACAATTACTTCATGTGGCGGGTCTAGTTAACACCCCTCAGCAGCTCTTGAGCTGCCTCTGACCCTGCAGATGCTAAGTGTTAGCAGTTGTGCTCTAGTTGCTGTAATTCTCATTACCTCAGTGGAGACAAGACCTGTTTGCACCTTGAAAGCTTTAAAATCGTGCTGGGGGATCAGCCATGAAGGGTGTGATGATGGTGGTGGTAGGGATTTTCCTGACCAACGATGCTGAATGCCAGTATCTGCCAATTACTTCCCTGTGAGATGGGTACCCGTGGAAGCTCAGCCAACTTTTTGCCCTTTACAGCCCTACTGAAGTCATTGCCAGATATAAAACAAGGCCCTTGTGGATTTTCTTCTCGGTTTCAGATGTGAAGGTGACCAGCTGATGATTGAGTGTTGAAGAGATCTTTGGAGAACTGTGTGCATTTGACTTGGAGATGAAGGGCTAAATTCAGACCATTTGTGTTTTTGGCATGATGCTCATCCTCGACAGCTCTGTGTTTTCTTTAGAAGTCTGACTGGCTGACATGCCCCGGCCACTGGCTAATGCGGATTAATTCTGACTCTCTTCTGGCTTCAAGGATGCAGATCGTGAAGGGGTTTTCATCACAAGGGGAATTAAAGAAGCTAGCAAAGTATCTTAACCCGAAGCATATCACCCATTGCTTTCAATCAGGAGGGAAGACAGATGAGATTAACCTCAAAAACCCTTCGGCTTCCTTGTGGAGACTGTAAACCACAGTGCCAAGTGAGAGAGGAATGCAGGAAGAGGATCATTTTTATGTGGACATGTAAGGAACTGGACTTAGACCACCAAACCCATTTCCACATTGGCCACCGAACAGTCATCAGAGGGTGTTGACTTTTGACCACTACTGTTTTTGTTAACAGGGAAAATAAAACCATATGTCGCCTAAGTAGATGCACAAAACTTTTCTCCAAATCCCTACAGACAAACTGTCAGCAGCAAAAGTATTTACTTTGGTAATGCAGCTGGGCTTAATCCCAGCCCCATTGTGTTTTTGCATGCCTTTTCACCACTGAGCTCAGTAACACGCTGTTTGTGAAGAGGGTGAATGAATGCATGCAGTATGATTTCGGTTATTAGGCCTATCGGTTACAGCCCGAGACAAAAGGCTGGAGTCAACAATGGTAGCACTACATAGGCTCTGCTCATGCTTCCAGTTAGGCTAAATGGGAATCTTAGTCATCAGTCACGTCAACTAGCCATCAGCTTGAGGTAGGCCAGCGGGACTTGGCCCCGTGGTGTGGATCCTCAGCTGGCTTAAATCAGCGTAAATCCAGTGTAGTCCAAGGAGCCACAGCTGAGGATTTTGGCGCCTACTGTCTATTTCTGAGTTTAGTGGTTGCTGAATACTTAATACTCTGGGCTGCAGGCTCCCGCAGCTGCGATGGATGTGCTCGCAGGCTGCTGCTTCCTGGCTGGGGAGAAGCAAACGCTGGTGGGGTCCTTGGCTGGGACCTCTGCAGGTACCAGCCTTCATCTTCATGAGGGTTGGGGTTCTGGGTGACTGCTCCTCCTCTCCCTCCTGTTGTCACAGGGAAAGTGGTGTCTCTGCATTGAACAAGCTGCTTGAGACATTGGAAGGACTGAGAGCGAGAGCAGCAGTTGGGTGGAAAGGCTGGTGGATAGGGGTTGAGTGCTTGTGTTAAGTAGATTTATAACTTGGGGGGTTTCAGGCAGTGAATCGGTGATGGTGATGGTAAGGTGGAACACAGCTCGGCTCTGATCTCAGGCTAAGTACTCTATCATGTAGGAGATGTCCAGAAATGAGCTGCCTCCTTGTGTGGTAATGCAAGGAATATGTTGCATGTGTTTTTGCAGGGCTTTGGCTCTTTCATGCATTTTAAATGGTGCCATCACTGAATTTTTGAAGCTCTCTGTGGCTTGGGTACAGCTGATATTCATCTGAGTGCAGTTTTATAGAAGGATACCCAAATTAAACAAACTTGTCTGTGTGCTAGTAGTATGAACCCAGCCCAGAGCAGGAATATGTCTTTGCTTCAGGCTCTGCTGTGCTAATGGGCTCGTTTTCTTGGATACATCAGTTTGGACATTCCCTTTCTTGGGCAGGAGACAAAGAAGAAAAGAGGCTGAACTGCTCTGTGGTGGGACTAGGGGGAGAAAATAATGGGTGAAAGTTATGTGGAAGGTGAGGAAAGAACTGAAGGATTTGGGATGAGTGGAGTTTTTCTGTGCAAGGCATTGAGTTGAGCAGGTGTGGTGTTGGGAGCTATGTGTAATTTGAGGGAATGGGGCACGGTACAGTACTATAGGTGACCCTCTCTGGTCAGCATTTGTGTGAGATGCATGAGGTGGGAAAGCTCACAAGAGAACAGATGTGGTGCCTGGTTTGCATCTGCCCAAGAGCCTGCTTCATACCCTCAGCATTCACATTCCCTAAACATGGAATTACTCTACATCTGGATATAGGCTCAGCCATGTCCAGAGCAGAAGGGCAAAGGCAGCCATCCTGGCTGGTGTCACTGAACATCTGCAGCAGCAGGTCCGTGCCTGGTGCTGGCACAGTTTTGGTAGCAGGATGTGCAGGGGACAGGTCCTGTCCCAGGGGCAGTGTGCTGTCAGTGTGCCCCAGTCCCCACTGTGCGAGGCTGGTGACAGGGCACGGTGCACACTGTGCTTGCAAACACACCAAAGGGCTGCTTTATAAAGTGGAAAGCTGCAACTGCTGCAATTCCAGTTGTGGAAGCAGGGAAAGCCCACCTATTCTCACTATGACCAGAAGAGCCAGGATATTCCGGCATGGTTTAAATGGACAGTCCTTTCTCACGCAGCTGCGGCTGGAGGTGTGAAAACAGTTCATTCCCATGAAAAGCTGTTTTAACACCCACTCCTTGTGCTGGAAATACTGCATGGAGATGAATTTCTAGCAAGTAGAGTTGTGCTTTGAGTTTGAGGAACACTTACCATGGTTTGGTTCATTAACCCATTCCTGAACACTGGAAATAAGAGAGGAAAGATAATTTCAGTCCCCACCAGGACTGATTTCTCATTGTAAAGCATAGAATCACATAGAATAGTTAGGGCTGGAAAGGACCTTAAAATCATCTACTTCCAACCCCCTGCCACGGGCAAGGCACACCTTACACTAGCCCAAGGCTCTGTCCAACCTGGCCTTGGGCACTGCCAGGGATGGAGCATTTCCCACGTACGTCTTTGGGCAACCTGTTCCAGTGCCTCAGCACCCTCACAGTAAAGAACTTCTTTATATCTAGCCTGAACTTCCCAAAAGCAGTTAGCAGAGGATGGTTTCGATCCATCGACCTCTGGGTTATGGGCCCAGCACGCTTCCGCTGCGCCACTCTGCTCTGCACAGTAAGTGTAAAGAGCTGCTTTCTCACAGTAAAGGCTCACATAGAAACCAGCTCTTCCCAGCTAAGAGAAGATCTCCTTCTGCTGACACTTCCATGAGGCTGCAACTTGTTTCTTAATATTCTATGATAAACTTAAATGGATTGCTGGTAGACCTATGCAACACAAATGGTTTACACCAGCAAATAATGGGTGATTTAAAATATCCTTTGTAGAGCTGCATAAAAAACACCTGGTGGAATTTAGGGGTAGTCCCTAAAATGCCCCTGTGACATTTGTTTTGGGGCTGTTTGACATCAACAATGTTTTGACAATGTCAAAAAGGATTACAATGCCACCAATTAATTCCATAACATCAAGCCTTTGGGATAAGAAGTAAATGTATTTTCATGAAATCCCATGAAATTGGGTTGGAAGGGACCTTAAAGCTCCTCCAGCTCCAACCCCCTGCCACGGGCAGGGACACCTTCCACTAGAGCAGGTTGCTCCAAGCCCCTGTGTCCAACCTGGCCTTGAACACTGCCAGGGATGGGGCAGCCACAGCTTCTCTGGGCACCCTGTGCCAGCGCCTCAGCACCCTCACAGGGAAGAGCTTCTGCCCAAGAGCTCATCTCAATCTCCCCTCTGGCAGGTTAAAGCTATTCCCTTGTCCTGTCCCTACATCCCTTGTCCAAAGCCCCTCTCCAGGTTCCCTGCAGCCCCTTTAGGCCCTGGAGCTGCTCCAACGTGTCCCCTTCAGGAGCCTTCTCTTCTCCAGCTGCCCCAGCCCAGCTCTCTCAGCCTGGCTCCATAAGAGAGATGCTAGGGCATTTTGGGGCAGTGGCAGAGCAAGACAAGCAGCACAGGGTGATGCAGAGAAATTAAGCTATAGAGAAAGCCCAGCACTTTTGACGTGCTCTGGTAGCACATGTATTCAGCATTACAAAGCTATGACTCTATTAGAGTATTGCCATTAGTAATTCAATCTGATTAAAACACTGGCTGTGATGTGAGCTGCATGAGAAAGAAACCCATCCTGTCCTGGCAAACTGTATGTGAGTTGACAGGCACAGTGAGGAGAGGGCAGGGCTGGGAGACTCTGCAGAAAGAACATTGAAGTTGAAGACAATGAGGCAACCATTAAAAATCACCCATGGAATAATGCTAATATTTTCTCTGGTTTTCTGGGGAGTGGCAAAATGTCTTTTTTATGTGGGAGAATTCCAGCTTTCAGCAGAGAAAATGAACCTTTTGGTATTTTTTCCCATAACAAGTTTTTTCTCTTTTTATTTAGGCTGGAGACTGCTCTTTTCCACTGAATCTTAAGGTTTTGTTTGAAATTTCCTATGGGGCAGGAGGCTGGGAATTATCCTAAATAACTATTTCTACATAGAAATTCCAAACCTCTCAACATTGCCCTCACTCAACTCTAGATGTTCCTTCTAGTCATCTAGAAGACAGTCCCCTATTCAAGTTTCTCCTCGAGCAAAGCTGCTTTAAGGGGAACCCAACGCTCCTTAGCCCCGTTTTCCTTTTGTTGCTTGGCAGTTTGCTGTCCCGCTGCTGTGCCAAAACAATTGCTTGTGGGTCGTGCTGCAAATGGGGTCTGTGCACTTTGTAAAGTCTCAACGTGTTTATTTCCCCCCTTGGCCCCAAGCGTTTTCTCTCACTGATGTGGTTTACAGATGGCTGCATGGGTCCGAAGGAGGAGGACATTCAGGGACCTCTTTAGCTGGCTTTGCCTGTGGAAAAATGTCACGTGGAAGAAGTTAAGGGAGCATTTTCTGGCCAGAGCCACATGTTATTGAAGCCATCATCATTTTGAGATCAGCCCCTGGCAGAACAAGGTCTTCTCATCTGACCTCAGTGCTGCATCTTCATATGCCAATTACGTCTGGGTAATGAAGGTCTGAGCAGCACACTACAGGGTAGGTATTGTGCACTGAGCAGTATTGCTTGGGAAAGGACAGGAACACAAGCGCTCCCCAAATGGTCATGGGTTAGTTAATGCCAGTTGAAATGCTTCCCATGTCTTGGCCTGGCTCTGGTGCCCAGAGCAGACTGCAGGAGAGAGGGTTGAGCCGCAGGATAATTATAAGTGAGTTAAAATGCTCATGGCCTCCTCAGGCCAGAGAGGATGATATTTAAAGGAATGTATTATTCCCTGCTGTACCTTCTGGCCTGAACAGGGAGCTTTCATTAGAGTAGCTGGCAAAGAGAGCACTCGAGAGATAGTGCCTTGGAGAGCTTATGTGGCTTTCCCCACCATCTCGGCTCGAGAGAGCCTTTGACTGTGCATCTTGCAAAATGTTTTCTCTGAGCTGTCAAAATATGCATCACTCAAACCAGAGGAGTCTGGAATGTGTTATGTTGGTGCACCCTTCCCAATGGAGCTGGAGCCGTGCAGGAAGGGGTCCCAGCAGGCACTCCCCAAAGCTGTGCAAAGACACCATGGTCCTCAGGAGATTTATGAGGTCCTGGAGAGTGCTCCCACCTCTGTCATGGTGGCAACAAACCTCAAACCCTGATGGGGTTCTCCCAAGGGGGGACAAGCCTTTCAAATCCTGTTGGGTTCGAAAGCAAGCAAGGAACTGTTTGATACCCATCTCTCAAGGAAGGGCAGGTCCCTTGGCTTCCTTCTCTTCCCAACTGTGAGATCACATACATTGAGCAGGATGGGAGGGTGCACAGCAAGGACAGAAGCACATGTCGCTGCACATGGTTGCAACCTCCATGGGGACCTCCATGGAGCCCTTGGAGGTGACATAGCTTCTGGTCTTGCCCCAGAAAACATGGTTTGTGTATTGGAGGCCAGCTTGCCCTGCTGTGTCTAATAGTGAAGATGAGGAGCAGGAGACAGGCCATTACACAGCCTTGCATACATGTGAGGAGCCATCACGATTTGGGATGAAACGTCAGGAGTCCATTTTGTGTATCTCATGCCCAGCCCCGAGGCTGTTGAAGGCTGCTGGAGGGAGCTGGGAAACAACACCCCCCACCTTTTCCTAAGGAAAATATGCCACAAAGCAAACTCTAGGCAGGCTGCTATTTGAAAACTTCATGGGAATGTCTCTGGAGTCTGTTGAGAGTTGCTTGAAGGCATTTTGTTTCAATAAGAGATTTTTATGTCTGTGTTATCAGAAAACATCCAACTGTGGCCTTGAGCATAAAACCATATCATAGAATCCCAGACTGGTTTGGGCTAAAGGGACCTAAAAAGCTCATCCAGTTCCAACCCCTGCCACAGGCAGGGACACCTTCCACTAGAGCAGGTTGCTCCAAGCCCCGGTGTCCAACCTGGCCTTGAACACTGCCAGGGATGGGGCAGCCACAGCCTCTCTGGGCACCCTGTGCCAGCGCCTCAGCACCCTCACAGGGAAGAGCTTCTGCCCAAGAGCTCATCTCAGTCTCCCCTCTGGCAGGTTAAAGCCATTCCCCCTTGTCCTGTCCCTACATCCCTTGTCCAAAGCCCCTCTCCAGGTTCCCTGCAGCCCCTTTAGGCACTGGAGCTGCTCTAAGGTGTCCCCTTCAGGAGCCTTCTCTTCTCCAGCTGCCCCAGCCCAGCTCTCTCAGCCTGGCTCCAGAGCAGAGCTGCTCCAGCCCTCGCAGCAGCTCCGGGGCCTCCTCTGGCCTCGCTCCAACAGCTCCACGTCCTTCTTACATTGGGGGGCCCAGAGCTGGACTCAGGACCGCAGGGGGGGTCTCATGAGAACAGAGTAGAAGTGGAGAATCCCCTCTCTCGACCTGCTGCTCAGGCTCCTTTTGGTGCAGCCCAGCACACGGTTGGGTTTCTGTGCTGCAAGCGCACACTGTGGGGCATGTTGAGCGTGGCCAGAGGGTGTCCTTCAGTGCATGTGGTATCTCGTGCTCTTGGCCAGGCTTGGTGGCTTGCTGTGCTGCTGGAGCCCTCCTGAGGGTGCCAGCCCTGTCCCCTGGGTAGCCCGGGGAGCAGGTTCCTCCCTAAGGGGAATGCAGGCATAGTGTTTCCATGAGTAAGCCTCTCTTGCAAGGGTGCATGTTTGCAGGATGAGGCCATGGAGCAAATTAGCGAGCTCCCAGCCTGCTGCTCCCAGCCCGAGGTGCACGTGGTGTGGAGCTGAGTGAACGCATGCTTGAGAGCTTTTAATTTCACGCTTCCTGAGCAAGCACACTTTCCTCCCTGAAAGCTGAAAGACTCTTGGAGGTGGTTCATTTCTGTATTAAATGTAACATTTCTTTAACAGTAGAAAAGGCTAAAAATGGGGGTGATACAGAGCTGGGGCAGATTTGCGTGTAGGCTGGGGCGAGTGGCATCTTTCTGGTGTGCACTATGACGAGCACTATGTGCTATGGTCCTGCCCTGTGTGTTTTGGACAGTGCAGGTCACTAACCACTCAAAACCACGTATTGAACCACCTTGCTCAGGTTGACCTGTGGTTCTTCCCTTCTAAGCATGGTGGATAACAGACGAGGTGTGAGGTAAGGGTATGTTAGGGGTCCCCAGGCAAGGTCAGCAAGGGTTAGTACACCCAAACAGCAGGTCCCCATTGAGGTTCTGATTGAGGTCTCATGTCATGTTAACACTGCAGCACTGGAGCTGATAGGGTCCCGCAAGGACTAATTAGTCTTGATTTTGGATGATGCTGATGTGGCCAGAGCTTTTCTAGGTCGGAGACCACCTCTGGGATCTGTGCATCATGCTTCGTGTTGCTGTGCTCCCAGATGCACACAGAAAGACCCTTCTCCCCAGTTAGTGAAGGGCAAGGAAAGAAAACAAAGATAATAGTGAATGTAGCAAAACTGTTGAGTTTGCTTCACATAAATGTAAATTTCTTTTCATTTTGCTTTCCTCTGACTCACTCCTTGCTCTATAGCCCTAAATACCACCCCAGATCTGCAAATCCTTACCAGGTTTGCAGTCCTTAGCTGGTTCCTAATCCTCTAAACCCATTTTTCCTCATCTAGTAGATAGCACATGGAAAACTTTGGGTTCACGGTCACGCTCCCTGCGCGGATGTGGGTGCAGTCCAAGCAAATAAATCTTGAGTGCAAGCATTCATACATGAAGAACTTCACACTCGGAACCATGACCACATTAAATTGCTGCCAGAGTTTTAAAGGCAGCTTTAGAAAATATTGGCCCTGCACCTTGTGTTTCTGGAGCAAATGGTTTGATTCATTAGGGAAACATCAGCTAACTACACATAGGGCTGCATCCTGGGGATGCAGGGAGGAGAAAGGCTAGGATGAAGACAGCTCTCTGCTTGAACATCAGTAGACCTTGGGCTGATTAACTACCAAAGGAAAAGGGAATTTTTATGATTTCTGCCTTTATTTCTCATGTCTCTGCAATTGCAAAGGCTTCATACAGAAGAGTATCTTTCAAGTGTATAAAGCATATGCTCCCCAGAAACATTCAGCAGCAATGTTTTTGGCTCCTGTAACTAATACTATCAGAAGGTTCAATTTCCTGACCGTCAGCACCAGTTACTAAGAATGAACATTTTCCCTTCATTTTTTCTCCAATTCCCAAAGTATTATTGATAGCTGATTATTACTATTTTATGTGAGGTCATCACAATCAAGTTTGAATTGTAGACATGCAAACGTGCAGTCTGTAAATCTCAGTGTGTGCGTAGTATATGCCTGTAAACTGCATTGAGTTCATAACTCCATGACGGGGAAGTTAAGAGATTCCAGAATGAAGGTTTTGCATCCCATATTCATTTAGCTTTCACAAGGCTCTGTCTCATGAAGGTCTATTATACAGTACTTTTGTGCAGGATGCTCTCCATTCAGCTCATGGAGGAGGCATCACTCTCACCAGAAGCACCCACTCAGCATTTTGTGGCAGCCACACAGTTGCTCCAACATGTGTGCTACTGATGAGGTGCGGATCCCAGTCCATCACAGCTCTCCCCACATAAGCCTTGGCTGCTCAGAGCCCTCTTTTCCTCTGCTGGCTCCTCAGTAGGGGCTCAAGCTTGTCTGTGGGTCTTGCCAACTTCTCACTTTCAGCCCTCGTAGGCTTCTTCCCAAAAAACTCCCTTGCTTTCCTCTGCACGGCAACTCCAGGAGTGATTTATGGTGTAATTCATGAGTTATATATTATTATAATGTGTATCATGGAAAGGGATAGAGCAATGAGATCTGCTTTGTTGCAAAGGACCCTATACTTAAGCCCATGTTTTATTTTCTCTTATGTACGTGGGATGGGGGCCAGCCCTAGTCACCTCCTTCAGTGCAATGTACCAAATGAGAAGGAACATGCTCATGGGGACAGGAGCTTAGTATCTACCAGTATTTGAAGCTATGTGATGTTTCACTGCATAAACCCCATCCTTGGTGCTGGGGCACCAAACTGGCTACTTGTGCTTAACACTAAAAGATATCCCATGGACTTCAGGAAGATCAAGCACATGTGTGGATGCCCCCAGATCAGATTTGTTTCAATACTGATATGACAGGACACAGATTCGATACCTTACTGGTATGCTGCGGGTTAGAACTTTTAGAACAGTGTCTGGGGCAAACTTATTCTATGGGTAATTTAGGATTAAATTTTATGCTCTCCCCAGCCCTTACCTTTTATAACATGTTCTGTTTCAATCAGGATTTGCTTGAATTCACCTGGTTATATCTGAGAGCGGAGTTTGTCCTTCTTTCTATTGCTAAGAGTAGTTGTACTGAAAGAGAAGAGCTGTCAGGATCCTTGAAGGAAAAGGTAAAACTGAGAACAGTAAAATTCAATTACAGAACATCTATCAATGACAAAGTGTTGTGGAAAACATTTTGGTCTCAACAAAACACTTAGCTCTCCACAAAATGAAATATTGTCTGATATCTAGGGCTTTTCATAAGCAAGAGGAAACAAATGTAATTATGATAGGCAGAGGGGAAAAATCAATGTTTTGCTTTGAAAATCAGCCTTTCTGGATTGTTTTTTCTGGCCAAGACAGTCTGACAACATTTTCTGAAATATTTTGATCTACTTGAAATTGTCTCCCTTTCTTTCCATTTTTTTTAACCAAAAAGATGTATTTTTGGCTGAATTTTTTTACTGTATCCAGAAAGGGAAATTGTTCTGTCAAGGGTATTGTAAAAAGCCCCGTGTTTCATTGCCTTTTAATGGACCCTTAATAGAAGTTGGCAGTGTAGATGACGAAGCTGGAAGGCTGCAGTGAAATTAAAACAATCAGAAGTTGTTCTGAGGTTCATGACCAAAAGAAAGCCCTCAAAGCCCGTAACTATTCACTCAGCCATAGAAATAGTTGATCTCATTTCTTCCTATCATATCTCGTCCTTGGGAGAAACTCTCACAACTGCAAGAAGCCCACGAGGCAACATGCTCTTGCTATTGATTTTAGATGGAATATGTGCAGATACTGCAGTGAGGAGGGGAAGGATCAACTTCACCAAAAGAAAAGTGCTTTGCAACCTGGAAAAGCTCTTGGATCTGGGAAGGAGGGTATAAATCTTAATCAGTGTCGATGTTTCCAGATGATTTAGAAAAGCCTGACTATGCATTAAGCTGCAATGACCTCTGGCAGACTTAATCTAGATGCAAGCATTCTAACTTTCTTTTTTAATGATGATCATGGCTTCTAAATGCTTTGAAACAGTTGCATCTGAATGGACTTGTGCTACTTGGAGTTTACATTGCACCCACTGGAGGTTCCTTGGATTTCTTCCAGAGTATTGCTGAAACCAGAATTGGAAGAAATAGTGCCCATGGATAACACTACCTGGACTTGTACTTCTCTTCCTCCCCTGGCTCTTTCTCCCCCTAATGCACTCACGTACTCTTTCTTTTACTTCATCATTACAGCTGTATATTGAGATGGCTTTTGGCTTTCCATCTATCAGTTTGTCTATTGCAGAGCCTTTAATAATGGTTATTTCCTGGTAGTGAATGCTCAACTTAGTCTAGGGGGACCTGTTTGTAGCATAGTTTTCTGTAATTACCCAAAATTTACACAGCAATTCCAGGCCTATTATATGGAGCACAGTATGTAATTACAGGCATAACATATTAGGTCCTAATAGCAGCAAATATATCATTACACAAATCATTCATGTTACTGTGCTGATATTTTTATATGGAGTAAGTGAATACAATTACTAATAATTACAATACACATCTTACAGCTGCAGTGTAACTGCTGCCACTGCGACATGTAGCAGGGCAGGAATAAGGAAACTGCCACTGAAATATGGTTGAGCTGGTGAAATATCACATCCAAAAACCAAGGTGGAAGCCTTCTCCATATAGTTTTGTGTGTACGCATGTGCATATACATGACAATTGTATTCATCAAAGCAGCTGTCTAGGAAGAGGGATCCGTATTGTCTTGCTTAGATGATGGGTGTCCTACTTAGTTGTGGGGGGCAGAGGTTTTCCAGGCCCCAAGGCTGGAAAGGGAGGAATTAAATCCTATAAAGGCAGCAGCAAGCAGAGCTGGGCCAGCAGGTCACCAGCAATACAATGGTGTGTCTCACCTTCCAGTTTGGAAAAGCTGGGTTCAGCCCAAGATTTGTAATAAAAATGCTGTGAGGCACTTTAAACCTTCCCTGAAAGGTGACTGCTGATCCCTGCCAAATGTAGGTAGATTGTAGGGACAAGGTATCAAGGCTGGTATCAGTCAGGCAGCACTGGCTGTGGATTAAGGACACAGAAGGAGTGCAAGGCCAGTCCTGACCTTTGCATGCAGCTTTATGAGTGATTTGGGTTGATGCATATGGGTTTGTGTGTGATTTGGGTTGAACATGTTGGTTAATTGATTGATTTAGGCACTGCATCCTGGCACTCTGAGGTGCATCACCTCAGACCTTGGCATGAAGGGCAGCTAGGTGGATGCAATGGGACTTGTATCAGAAAGTTCAGTGGTGACTTCTATTTCAACATCTACCTATTTATATCTGCTGCATGGTTTAGGCTGAATTTTTTTTCCCTTGCCAACATGTTAACCTGCTTTCTGGGCTCTGTCTGCAGCAGCCCACCAGCACCTTTCATGGCGCTAGCCTGGGTTTACAACATTGAGCCCTCTTTTTCCACAGCAGCAGGATGAGGTTGAGCCACCCTCACTCAGGTAAATGGGAATTTTGCTTGCTTCAAAATGACCGTATGAGGAGAAAACATATATTGGGGTCTGCTGTGAGGCATATCCTCACACATCCTGTTGGGAATTATCGACAGGACATAGTTTGCCCTTGGCCGGCTTGGTTTGGGCATAAGTCTCTGCTTTGCCTGTGCCATCCTATTTCAGTATGGAAAATCCCAGTTAGAGCAGGACTTGTT
>NW_009922463.1:77000-103185 GCF_000696875.1 Nestor notabilis
GGACCAGCACCAGCCTGCCAAAGTGATTTTACCCGGACATGGAAATACTGATGGGTCGGCCTGAGTGGGAATATTTGCCCCATCCCTGGGGCAGCCGGTATAAAACCTGGCTTGAAGATACTTGGATTTAGAGATGTCTGTGCAGGGGAAGGCTCCTCATGCAAGAAGCACTTGGCAGCTGTGAGGATATTTATTTAACAAGTAGTTAGATGGTGACTTCTCCAACACTTTGAACAAGTCTGTGGTGCAATGTTCATAGATGATCCTCGCCTTGGTCCTCACCTTTGGTAACTCCCTGGCTACTAAATTCCTTCAGCAATTATTAGGCCAGAAGTAAGGGGGAATGTTAATGTCCTTCACCCACCACAGCCATGAGCTGAGCAGTGGATATGGTATGAGCAATGGTGTGCAGTGCTTTACATTCAGGTGATGTTATTAGTTTGGTGTGTGATTTGTGGTTATATGTGCCCTTCTAGTTTAATATGGCATCTAGGAAGAACATAAATAAATCCCACTGCCCTCTCATCATCCCCTTTGTTTAATGAACATCTTCCCTCTGTCCCTCGGTGGGACCTGCAAATGGTCCTATGTAGGGGCTATGTTACAAGGGCTCCTGTGTCCTCCCATCCAAGATGTAGAGCTGGGGGCTGGCACTAACTGGGAGCAAAGGCTTTGTGTTTGCTGACCCCAGAGAGGTGACAGCACGAGGGCTGTTTTGCTTTTCCAGCATGATAACAAACATCATTACCCTGTTATCTGCAGAGGAGAGTGAGTGCTCGGCGTGTTTGCTGGGGAGGGGTGAGGCAAGGTCAGCTCCGTACCATGGCTGGTGCCGGGAGCATGCGGGGCCAGGAAAGCAGTGTCATCTCTATGGTGGTGTTCAAACCCATGTGTTTGCTACCCTTTGGTACAAACCTATCCTTTGGTACAAATCTATCCTTCTTGTTGTCAGAGTTGGTTGGTGGAGCCAGGCTGGGAAGCACGGGGATGTTAGGGATGGCCATTGCTGCTCCTTTTGCCTTGCCCTGCTCCATGCAGCCTCTTGCAGAGCCTTGTTCACTTAAACCAAGCAAACCAATGTATTTCATTTAACTTTAAGGGACTATCTGCCTGTCTGCAATTACCACAGGGCAGCAGTAGGGTGGGGATAGCAGGGAATGTTTAAGCAAAGTGAATTGGGGAATTTGTAATTAAGCAACTTGATGCCAAGGGTTAATGTTTCCCTAACCAGGGGGACAAAGAATACTGCACGACCTAAAGCCCCAGCCACAACCCAGTGATGACGCCCAGCTTGGAACTTGCGTATTTACAGCAAATTCCTTATCTATAACTGGCACTGGAAGGAAAAAAAGAGTAAATAAAGAGTATCAGCAGTATTGTATGGCTGACTCCGTGACTCTCCCTGTAGACCTTGCCTGCCTGGTAATTATTAACTCTCACAAACAGAGCCACTGCAGAACTGACTAAAATATGATGGCATTTCTCACATTAAAAATGCCCAGTGAATGTTTGACTCAGCTCAAAGAAAGAAATGCCCACAGGGCTTCCTTAGCAGCAATCCCAAGCTGCCCCCATTGCTCCTGCTCAAAACCCCGATGGGAGAGTTGCAGCACAGCCCCATAAAAAACCCGCAGTTTCCTCTTCAGGTCATCTTGTGATGCTGTTATTTTTTGTTCTACTGTCCTCCAGTTCCCTTTCTCTCACTGTTTTCTGTGGCTGGGCCACATTCACAAGGTCCAGCCGCTTGCTGGTTCTTGATAGCAAATGGACTTTAAACCCAACCCTTTGCCATGGGTGCAAACAATTCTGGAGTGTTTCCTGCGGTCCATGAGCTCAGTCCCTCTACCTAAAAGCTAAAAAGCTGGCTTTAATGGATGTAATGAACAACAGGCTTAAAAACTGTGCTTTAATAAAGGAATACAAATGACAATCTAAAAATGCACTTTATTGGGCTGCTAATAATGACCGGCGGTGAGGGTGGAGGGGTGAGCAGTATAAGGAGCGCCTGGGAGTGAGGTTGGACACAGCCATCCCATGTGCATCCCAGAAATCACACAGAAGACATCTGGAGCATCCTTACGGGGAGCTCGCCCATCCTTGCTGGGAGCGGAGGACTTGGCAGCGAGCAGACCATCACCATTCAGCCTGGCACCCCAACCCCTGCTCTGGTGAGCTCATGTTTTGTGTGTGTGTTTGGGAAATAAACGGGCAGGCACTGAGGAGTTCAAGTTTTGTATTCATGTCAGTAGAACAGAGACTCTTCTCTTCCCCAGCCCGCTGATGCTCACCCACCCCAGCCCTTCGCCCTCCCCAGCGCCTGGCGATGCCTGGCCAGATCCACACTGGAGTAAGTCAGACATCTGGGAACATGATTTACGCTGATGTAGCCAGGATGGGAATCTGGCCTCACAAATAACCTTTCCCCTTGAGTGGGAAACAAAATACATCTCCTTGGTTTGGAGGCCTTGGGAAACAAAATACATCTCCTTGGTTCACATTTGTTTTAATGTGAACACAGAGCTCTGTCCCCCCATCATTAGCAGATGTCTTGCATACGAACTGCATTACCTATAAAGTCTGCTTACTCCAAGCAAATTTTTTTCAATCTTTTCTTTTCTTTTTACTTCAATTTGAAGTGAAAGGTACAGTATAGGATTCAAATGCTTTTGCATTACATGGGTTTCTGACCACCTGAAAAACCCCACAGAAGAACAACTTCACAAACCTGAAACGCCCGCTGAATCATTTTGCTGCATTTCATCCTGCCTGATGAACTTCCTTTTGATTTCCTTCTCACTTTACATGGCACTTAACTGTTGCTTATTTATTGTTATTTGTTTATTAAAAAAAGATAAAATTCATAGCTCCTGTTTCAGCTCTCACTTCGTGTCAGTTATTTGTACCCTGTGGAAGTGCCGCACAGGCAGGAACATCAGGCCATTGCCCAACAGGCAGAACTAGCTCAAAGAGAGAAGCAAACCTGAACGCCGAAGCACGACTTGGTGTTGTCCCAGCTCTTGCCTGCACCGAATGCTGGCTCCAGGGCTGCAGGAAGAGAAGTGTGGGCAGGAGACATCAAAGGTGACTGACAGAAGGATTCATAAGCCCAGATGTGTCACTGGCCTGCTCGCCACCACCTCAATGGCACCTCTGACTTTTCTTTGGCTCAAAGATTTAACGTTAAGGCAAAAATAGGACACAGTGTAGAAGCTCCATCAAATCTTTGGCACAACAGCAACAACAACAACAACAAAGTACTGTACACATGAGCTGAGAGGGTAACATTTCCCAGTTAAGCAAAGGGAAAAGTGCTAAATAAATTGCACGTACTAAAAGGTGGCTGGCTTAACAACAATAAGAAGCATCCCTGTCCTTTTTGTTTTGTTTCCTTCTTTTCCTTTTTTCCTTTCTGTTCCAGAGATTAAGAAAGTTCCTTGGCCAACTGTCATCTCGAAAAGGGGTTTCAGCAAAAAAGCTGCTTGCAGTCTTCATCTGGATCGTGCAACCTTTGCCAAGAACAGATGTAACTCTGGCTGGAAGCTCTTCTGAATCCTCCCTTCCTCGTTACTACTCCTGGAAAGAGAAAGATGCACCGTCAGAACAGTGAACACATGGTGTCCCGGTGGCTCCTTGCACCAGCGACTGCCATTGACTCACACTGGGGTGTCCTCGGGGACCACCGGCCATGGGTATGAAGATCTTTAAGAGTTGGGCTTGCAAAGCAACCCCCTGTAGGTGCCACAACAGTGGCCAGAGCCCATAGAGAGCAGAGGGAGTAGCAGAGAGAGGGGTGAGGAATGCTTAGAGAGGAAATACAACAAGGTAATTAGATGTGGGCTCCAGCTCCTGCCACAATTAGAAATGATGGCAAATACCTGCTTTTGACAAGACCTGCAGCTTTTTGGGGTCTATTTTCAGCTTCAGAAGCTGATCTCAGAAAGCAAAGGAGTTGTGACAAGGTGGATTTGTGCAGGAGGTGGGGTTTATGTCTGTATTTTAGTTATCCCATTTGCTCTTCTGCATGTATGCCTTCCCAGCCTGTAGAACTGTGACCTGTTCCTTGTGCCTGTGATCCCCCTGTGAGTCACGGCCGTGGCAGATGTACTGGGATAACAGCATCTGTCTACAGAGTATTATGGCCACATCCATTGGAAAATGCTCAACTCCAAAGCGCAGAAGCTCCAGGCAGGGCAAAACCTCATCTAAGTCCCTTTTAACATTAAAATAAGCTCTGTGAATATCCCACAAACAGTCGTTAGTGTAGTCCAAAACAGAGTAAAATCCTCAGGGCCTGCTCTTTCATGAGATCACATCTCTGTTGTCCAAACTGCCTTCATCACGTGGGCTCCTAATCCTTCTTTAAGTAAGTTAGAATTAGAAACTTGGAAACAAGACCCCATTTGCAAAGTCCAACCACTGTTTCTTGCTTTTTGCCAGAGGATTTAAGAGCCCTTCAGGCTGCAATATGGCCTCTGAAGGTCCCTTGGACATGGTCATCAATTCCCTGGGCAGATCAGCCATCCTTCTGGCAGTCTTAAAAAGGTCAAACGCCTTAAAGCTTGGCTTGAAGAACATTTTTTCCCGAATCTCTTTTGTTTCTGTACTGCCTCTCCTTTTCCATTACTGGATATAGTAACATGAAGGTATAAAATATTACTAACTGATGCCTATTTTATCGTTTTATTTATTTGATTACTATCATTAGGGAGATCAACCATCACAGCTGAGCATCCACACCAGACAAAGGGGCAGGGGGGCCCAAAATCCACCTTGCCATCCCTTCCTGCAAAGCGTAGACCCTGGGAGGCACAGGATTGCCCCAGGACCATCAGGGTTTCCCTCAGTAAGAGTACTGAAAGGGCCCAGGTCAACCTCCATGCAAGAAATGGTGGCCTCTGCTGGAGCCTGGACTCCTGGAGTTGGGGTCAGCACATCTGGATACATCGAGGAGGGGTTTGGCCATTCAGATCTGCTGGAGGACAGGACAGAGCCTTGGGCTGGCTGCATCCCAGAGCATCCCAGCAACAGTAAAGTCCCCGGATAAACGTCACTACACCGGTCCCAGCCCACATCAATTCCTCTCCTACGTAAGCACTAATGAACTCTTCACATCTGGCACACACCGAACCTGAAAACAGAGCTCATTATTGCAATTATTATCAATAAGGAGGCGCCTCTGCTGGCTGTAAGACACTACGTAGTGCTGCTTGGAGCAGGAGAACATATAAACTATTGCCCTAATTCAAGTATTTTTAATTGGGATTTGGGATTTTGAATAGATGAGGTTTAGGTGGAAGAACGACAAGCAGCCTTGTGTATCACAAATGTTTCTGTTTGGAGACCCCTGAAATCATTTTCCAATAAATAATATATATTAATAACCTGTAATAGAAAAGGTCAGTGGTTTAATTTATCCCACATGGAAAGAAAATGTAAAAGAAGAAAAAGGAGGGAAGAAATGACCACTCTCATTAATATTAAAAGACAGTAGAGAGACAAATCCCCCCTGTTCCTGTCTGGAACAGCAGTCTTAGCAAGCAAAACGTCTTCCACTGCAGGAACGAATTACCCAGCAATAACAGCCTCATGCCCTAAGCCAAGGCCATCGGAGTCGCAGGGCCCTTGGTCCCCTCTGTTGTGCCTCTGGTACTCTTTAAAGTGCTGAACAAATATGACCTGAGACTGCAGTTAACACCTGCATTTGTTCAGTGAGACCCTACCCTTTCGCTCAAGATGCTCGATGCTGATAAAAAGCATTGGTGGGTTTTGGGAAGCAGGATGGTTTTAGGAAGAGGAGCCTCAGTGGCAGGCAGGTCTCTCTCTGAAGTCTCTGCAATTGAGGAAGATCAGCCATGGAGGGGCAAGAGGGAATATGCACAAACCAGCCAAGGGCAGGTAAAGGCAATCATGCCATACCTTCCAGGAGAATGGAATGGAAAGGGAATGGAGAGATCCCTCTGCAATGTGAGATGGAGCTCAGCAGACCTTGTTGACACCGCTCGGTTGGTCCCGAGGCATTGCCAAACGATGACCATGGGTTATGTTAGGTGGGAACAGGCTCCTTTCTTTCCCTCTCCACCCTTTTCCACTCCAGCCAGGAGTGTTGAAGACAGATTTATTAACCAGGGTCTGCTTTAAACTAATAATACCAGAAGTCCCATGGCTCTTGAATTTGACAACTGGCCCAATGACCTTGGTGAGCTTGCAGCATCCCGGAGCATTTCAATCTCTATAAATCAAAGCACTTCTGGAATTGAGTCAGCCTTTGTTCCAGGGCTTCTCCTGTCTCTTCTACTCACATTTTCCTTTTGCTGTAGTTACCTGATATCTGTGGGGCGGATCTTACCCTATTCTTGGTAATACCCTCGCTACAAAGGGAATGGAGCCTATGCTGGGACCCTGCTCCCACTGTGGGAGTGAATCCCACGTTCCAGCCTTTGCATGCTGCGATGTGGCTGCTCCAACACCCCTTAAAGCAAAAGGGGTTTTGGGGTGCTGTCATGCAACAGTGGGGTCCCACATCACATCCCTTTGGCAAGGAAAAGCTTCCAGCCCTTCTCTATGGGTTAGTGATGCTCAGTCCCCAAAGGGGCCAACGCAGGGTGTGCAGTGCCCTCAGAGATGCATGCAGCTTCTGCTGCCTCCCTGCCCAGCATTGGGTGAACATGAAATCATAGAATAGTCAGGGTTGGAAAGGACCTTGTCATGAGCCCTTAGCCTCACACCCATGTCCCATATGCAACTGCTGTTTCGGATTGCCGGGACATATAAAGCACGAGGGATAAGCACAGGAATCCACTACGACTCTTACACATCCTCACTACCCCCTCACCACCTCATTTTTGAGCAGGTCTTTTCCCTGGGTGTGGAATCCTTCAGGCAGCATGGGGCAGGGATAACTCATGGCCAGGCGGGTTGGGCCCCCCCACAGGGATGCTGCTGTCTCGCTGTCCTGCAGGCAGACAGACGGCTCCAAAGCGGGACGCTGCTCTCCTGTGGTCCAGCTCCTCCCCGGGGCCCGTGGAGCTGGTGGCCGTGGGGAAGCAGACTGGCTGGCTGCCCGCTCGCGCCTGCAAGTCCTAGCAGGGAAATGAAGCTATTTTTAAAGAGGAACCTCTGCTAAGTTGAACTGCAGGGAAAGGGAGGTTGAACCTCATTATCAGACCCCCCCTCTCCCCACACAGGACGGGAAGCCGCGAGAAAGAAACGCCGTGCAGATCATCAAGAGTTTTTACTGTGCTGGCTCCGAATGTGTTCTAATAATCAATATCAGATGATCAATAACAGCAAGCCCCGGCAGCCAGGATCATCTGCTCAAGCCAGGGGGTGGGAGCTGTGGCTTTATCTCGGGGCTCTGTCTAAATAAATCACGAGTCATGATACTGTGTTATCGAAAAAATATGCTCCAAGTGAAAGGTTTCGGTGCCATGCAAATCAAGCCTGCCACTTCCATTTTTCTTCTATAACATAAAGCTTTAACTTGGTCACTCCTGCAAGTAAATACGCCTGCAGAACGCCCTCCTTTGGATTTTCCAATGGGAATAAGTGTTACCTACAGCAGGAGCTCTGCTTTTAGCAAAGTAACAACGAGGCAGCATCAAGGCATGGCAGAACACCACAATAACTGTTTTATATAATGCAATAATTACATACATAACACGAGCCATTTTAGCGCAGCAGCCTGCAACAAACAGAATGGCTTTTCATTCCATATATGCTCCTCTATCATTTAATTATCAGGGAATATATATATATCTGTATATATAAAGAGCATTTTTAATGTTTAATTCCTTGCGTCTGTGTGCATCCACACACACAGGCACCAACCCAAGAAGCTAAATTCCAGCCGAAAACTTTTATTGAGCTCCAACTGCTCGCCTGTTATTCATAACCCAGTTTCCTCTCTCACAAAGAGACCTTTCGCATGGTTTGGGGGTTTTTTTTTTCAGTGTGTGTGTGTGTGTGTATGTGTGTGTTATTTTTTTTCCCTTCTGCCTCGCTAACAGCTGCTCGCAGTGTTGTATCCTGAGTGATGATGAGGTTCTGAAAGTGTTTTTTTGGAACAGATGGCCAGGAGAGAGCTGGGGAATGTGCCAGCAGCGAGCTGGGGAATGCGCCAAGTCCTGCAGTGACTGAGTACTCCGGGTTCCAGCTCGCGTGCCTTTCCCCTGCCCTCTGCCCCAAGTGGCGCCAGCAGGACTTCCCAGCTCGCGCTCCGAACATCTGGAGTCTGCGACTGCCAGAAGAGCCTGGACGGGGGGAGGATGAGGAGAAAAAAATCCCTCACCCATCGCTCCCCGCTCCGGCTTAACTCCCATGGCCGCGGCGATGGTGCTGCCTAGCACGAGGGCTAAGTGAAAGCAAACAGGGGAAGGGAAGGCATAGAAAATGAACCTTGCCACGGGAGATTGGGGTGGGCTTTTTTAGCACCTGGGGGGGTTTGTTCAGTGCTGGGTGCTGGGGGTGTTGTATAAGGTATTAGCAGTCAGATCCTGCTCTGTGAAGGGCTGTGGTTGTGCTGCCTGGATCCTGTGAGATGCGGGGGGCTGCGGTGCACAGCTTTGCACCCGCAGAAATAGCAGTGTCCGGGGAGCGCACCCGGCCATGCACCCTAAAGCCCTAACCTTACCCTGAGCCATCACGCTGCCTTCCTGCAGGGCACCAGAGTTTGGCTCTGCTGGAAAAAGGCTATAAAAGGAGACTGTGCAAACAGCAGGCTAGACCCAAATCCCTACAAAATCTGTGTGAGGCTTTCAAGCAACCTCCTGCCACTCAGGATCATGTCCCATGCAGAAACAGGGTACACCATGGGGGCAGAAATGGGGTTACACCATGGATGAAGAAACTTGAACTCCCCGTTCTGATCCACCTCTTCTCCCTGTTGTGCCCTCAGCACTGCTGGAAGATGCTCTTGGCTGGAGCCAAGGGCAGGTCCCCCATTTTTCCCAGGACATCAGTGTGGCCCCAGCAGGACTCAGGGCTCTGCTGAGGGTGTCACAACCCACATCTCCAATCTGGTGTGACTCTTGCGAGGGTGGTGAAGGGCAAGGCTTAGTTCAGATCACTTGTATAATCAAACCAAAGGGAGGTTTAAAAAATGAAGACTATCATCAGAATTCACCACCCCCATGCAGCTTTTTGTTTTTAAAGGAAAAGGCATTTGAAGCCCTTCAATTACCCCCTTTGCTGCTTATAAATGAGATCTCCCATCACCAAACACCCTCGGTCAAGTCTCAGTTGCAACTAAAATCACCATATAACTATAGTTTCGGCTGGAAGGGAGGTTTTTCCTCCTCCAGTCAAGTTTGAAAGGCTAAAACCAACTTTTCTAATTAACAAAATGAAGTGGAAAAGGGTGGTGGTGGGGGAAACACCCATTAGATTTCATATTGCAACAGCAAAGTCTGAACAACAACCTAACATTAGGGACAGCAGATAACCCGCCCTCAAAAACAAAGCAAAAGGAGAAGCACGATCCAGCAAAGGCAACATCTGGAGCCCCTGCCTGCCAAAACAAACTCCAACCAGCTACTTTTTTGTGTGAAAAGCTCACGGTGCCATAGCACATCGCAATCAGGGAGCTGAGAGAGTGAATGATAGAGGCAGAGACACAACAAAATGGAGATGACAGGAGATAAGGATGCTGTGGACCCAGCGGTAGGGCTCAAGGAGCAGAGGTCTGTGCTTGGGCTTGCTGTGATTCTTTTAAGAGAGATTAAAAGAGGAAAACCCCAAAACGACACCTCCACAAATACAACCACCACCCCAAGGTCAGTAACTCGGAGGAACTGCTCAGTGAGCAGTGGTCCGGGAGGACTGATTAAAAACACACACAGCTTAGAACAAACGTGATGCATTTCCAAATGAATGAGGACACGGTGATTTGGGGCCAAGGCATTGCATCCTCATCCAGCTGCCCGCGTGAGACCCCCCAGGAGAGACATCCCTTCACACCACCTGACATCCAGAGATTGGATCTTCCCTGCACAGCCATCCCGGATCTATGATCTCCCTCTGGCAACGGCATTTCCCTCCCATGTGCTCATGATGCCATGGAGTTGCTTGGCTCAAGGTGAAAGGGAAACACCAAGACAAATCTTCCCAACACAGGCCTTGCATCCCCATTCCTATCTACTGGGAATTACTGGTGTTACTCAGTGGTACCTACTGGGTTTGGCTTCATCATCAGCTGAGTGTGCTCTTGCCACCACCTGAGCAAATACAGCTGGAAATAAAATGATACCTATCAGTCAGGGGCATCCACAGGCTCTTGGGCTGCCCTAAACCTGGACTTTCCCAAATAGCAGAAATACATTTGCAACACACTTTCCAGAAAGAAAAGCAAGGCAGAGCAGGGACCAAGACCCTGCCTCAGGTACAAACCTCAGCCTTCTTTTTGGAGAGGGCCTCTGGTGAAGGGTTAGGGAGGGTGTCCTCCAAGAACATGGAGAAAAGGCAGATTTTGTCCTAGTGATGCTGTTTCTGTGGGTCGGTGGTGGCCCATTGGGAGGCAGGATGTGCCAATGCCCTGTGAGGGTTTCATTGTTCATGTGCTCTCGATGGGCTCGGGGCTTTTCTCCATGCGTCTGCTCCAGAGCAAACATTAGAGAACAAATGCCATAAATGGAAGGCTTTTAATTCTTAATATATTTTTTTTTCATTATGGATGGGCCCAGCCCTAACCCTCAGATGTGAACACTCTGGGATTTGGAGCTGTTTGGAATCTGGGTCTGCATTTTCTGTCTTTAAGCTTGTGCTGGTTTACATAAGCCAAGACAACGGGTCTCAGCCCACTGGGCACTCAAAGCCTGAAGACCAGCCCAGAAATCTGCTGAAGCCCCAAGAAAGATGGTCATTCTCTTCTTCCCCCTGTCTTGACTTGGGAAGGGGACCCAAGACCCCACTAGCAATCTGATGAGGCCCCCAGAAAGGATGCTTATCCTCTTCTTCTCTCCTATCTTGGCCTGGGGGGACCCAAGACCCAACTCTCATGTTGCTCTAGGGTTGTTGGCATCACATCAGGGTTCCTGGGACACCACTGCTTGTGGCACTATGGACCCACCAAAGCATTCCCAATTTCAGGCCATGATCAGGAGCCCCCCCTGCACCTCCCAGTTTCAGCCAGTGCTGTCGGCTGTGGTCAAGGGGTGCCGCATCTCTGCCTGGCACTGCTGCTCCAGGGGCATAAATACAGGCCATGACAGTGAGAGGAAGCGACAGAGAGTGTGCTATTGTGTTTATTTATAAACTAAATTGCTGTAGGATGATTTGTTGGGCTAAAGAGGAGGAAAAGTGAGGAAACCTGCCCGAATTGGAGGCAGATCCTAACAACACCGGGGAAGGAGCCTGCTCCTCGGCTCAGCTGCCCATTCATCCATTAAAATCCTGCTGATTTATTATCCCGCCTGACAAGCAAGCCCAGAAAGCAGGGGGAAGTTCAATTCAAGTTTACAAAACTCTTTTTGTCATAAAAGCCTGAACAAAGACATCAATCACTCCTTTAATTCACCCATGTCACTCTCCGAGAGGAAAACTGGCAGAGCGCTCTGCTTCCTCCTCCCGCCGCTTGACGATGATTTCACCTAATTGGTTCAGTGTTAAGTAACCTAAAGGAATGCGGGGCGTAATTAGATTTAACGTTGTTTCCTCAAGATACCCACATGTCCTTCAGGTCATACATCTTACTAATGTGTTTATACATACAACGTCTCCATTAGCTACTTTTTTGTTGTCGTCGGGCGATTTTGCTCGGAGATAAGTGTTAGATTAAACAAAACAGAAAACACAGGCGGGCGACCGTGTTTTTATGGGCTCCAAAAGGCGACTCAAGGTTGGTTTGGTTTAACAAGTAACAGCCCCAAGATGACTCTAATAGGATCACGCTCATGTTTAAACACACGATGGGCTGCTAACGAGAGGAAGAGCCCCGCGCGGAGGACGGGGAGGAGAGAAAAGCTTTTGATTAGAGAGGAATGCAGTTATTACAAGATCAGACAGATGGAGGACAAAAAGCAAGAGGGAAAGGCAAGGGATGAAAAAACCCAGGAAATTTTCAAGAGATTGGAAAAGGAAGGAAGCCCCTTTGGATTCCTTCCTTTTTTCCCCCTTTTTCCCCCTTTTGTAACTTCTCCCGTTATTTGGGGGGCGGTGGGGGGAGGCTGTAACATACCTTCCTTTTTTTAGATCTTCCTTCTGCTTGTAAGGTCCTAGTGCACTGCTCCACGCATTCAGAGAAGCTCATGTTACTGTGGTCAGCGCTGTAATCCAGGTCTGCTAGTCTGGCCAGGGAAAGGATATAGTTACAGGCTATTCTCAAGATGGCCAGTTTGGACAACTTTTGACCATAAGAATAGCAGGGAACCTAGAAAGGGTAACAGGGAAAAAAAGAAGAATTAATTAAAAATTAGGCCAGATAAACAAAATGTCTTGCTTGAAAAACATGACAAAACAACTGTAGGTTATTTTCTTAGCAGTTTTTAACATAAATAGGAACTCCAGCGATAAAAGGCCATATGGTCCCAACAGGTTTTTAAGAAGAACTCCCCCGCTGCTCTCCATGGGGATGAAAGCAGCACGAAGCCTCTTGATTTCAGCAGGGCAGTTCTGCTTAAAATGTGATGGCAGGATACGGCCTGGGATGTCTGCCTGCTGCTCAGGCTGCTTCTCAGAGGCCCTGTTTTTCCCAGGAATCTGCAATCCCCATGTCACCCAGTTATTCATCTTGAGTAACTTAGTCCCCGCTAGTAGCTCCAATGCCATCTTGCAGAAGAAGGCACTAAGGGGAGTATGAGCAAATATATCACAACCTGGTGGTTTTGTGCTCAAATAGCATCGCCCATGGCTTCCAGCCCATGTAAAACCAAAACGCTGTTGTTACGAGCAGGACCTGGAGCTGTAATTCCTACCTGCTGAAACACCCTATCACAGTGCCTCCCCTCCCAGGAGAGACCAGACCAGAGCCTGGTTCAGGGCTCTGGCCATATCTTACACAATTTATTTCTTTACCCTTGAAGATTCCTAGTGTAATGTGAAACATTCAAACAATTCAAACTAAACAGTATGTGCCTAACTGAGCAGCACACGTTTCCTGCTGCACAAGGTTTGATTGCTTTTCGGTCGTGATCCAGCTAAACACTACGTATAGGCTCAATTTCGCACACACAACTTCAATGTGTCCAGCTTAAAGAGGGATCTACTTCTGAGTTCAAGAGGCTCGGGGCCCTCTTTGCTAGTTTGCAAAATTGCTAAAGGTCATTCAGCCTTTAATGCACAGGAGTCTATCGCCTACGGGAAACTGGAGCCGGGCATTCATCTGAAATCCATCCTAGCCACTCATGTTGTCTGACCGCCCGTCCATCCTAAGTCTTCATACTACATCAATCACTGGAATGCCTCAGTGTCCCTCTACCATCCGCCTCCATACCAGTCTCCATCCTCCTCATCCCTCTAGGGTGTCACGCTCTGCTTAGGGTTGGAGATTTTTTAATGCTTCTTGCCATACTCATGCCTCAGCTTCTCTTCTCTCCAATATACTCCATAGGTATTTTGCCAGGCTCCAATGAACCTGACCTCCATGACCTCAGCTAGATGTGCCTTCCCTGTATCTAACAACCCAAGATAGATGGCTTTTGCCCATAAATTTGGTCTAGTAAGCTGAACTCCTGTCAATTTTGAGCACTCACAACATTCTTTTGCAAAGTTTTCTCCTCAGCCCTCTTTTTGCTTGTTTTGAACTTGGCTCCTACTGTCTTCACCTGAAGCCTCCCAGTTGCTGTACTAGAATAGAAGACAACAGACTTTTATTCACCTCTATTGTGACACACGTTTTTTATCCTCCATCATCCCTTCAGCCTCTTTTCCAGGAGAAAAAGACCAAACCTCCTTAGCAGATGGGTGTGTGGAAGCCATCTCACACCTTTGACGGCCCTTGCTGCTCTTCCTTGAACCTTTCCTAGTCCTTTTGAAGCTGAGAGGATCAGAGCAACGCATTGTATTCATGTTGTGAATGCTCTGTGGATGCATCTATCTATCAGATGCTTATGTATGTTCTCTGTTTTGTTTAATATTCCTTTTCTCATAACTCCTGATTTGATTTGTGACCACTGCCAGGCATTGACCTGAGACTTCTGTTGAACCATCTACAGAATCATTTCTCTTCTCTGAGATAATGGTCAGCTCAGGGCCTGTCATTGCATATGTATAATCTGTTTTTTCCCATATGCATCACTTTATCTACATTGTATTTACTTAATCTGCCATATTAGTACCTGGTCACTCAGAGTCATAAAGTCCCTCTGTAATTCTTCTTATCTTTGCTACCTTTAGCAAATAGCAGTACCTTTTGGTGGAGTATTGCCAGCAAACTTCCATTGCACTGCTCACCCACCTTTCCAGGTCATTTACAAACACACTCAGCAGCACAGCTGACACAGTCACCATTTCAGGGAATGGGACCTTTGAGTCTCCAACCCAACTCTCTGCTCGAAGCAGCGCTAAGCTCAGAGTAAGGCCCCAGTGTGTCTACTCGTGACATCTCTCCTTGCAGGAACTGGTCCTTTTTCCCTTTCCCCCATTCCCTGCCTCTCCACCAATCACTAACCCACACTCCTATCCAAGATGCTCAGTTTCTCCAAACACTCCTAGGGAAATACAAACCAACTAGAATTGGTTGGATCATCCTTATCCACATGGATTTTAACGCTGTTGACACTATGGGCCAATTGGCTTGTATGATACAGCTGAGGTGCCCAGCAGTATCCACCCTCTCCAGAAGCAAGCCAAACAGCTTCAAAGGGCCTTTTTTTATACATTCAATGTGCTACTGATACCCCTGAGGAGGCAATGAATCATAGAATCACAGAATCACGGAATTGTTTGGGTTGGAAGGGGCCTTTGAGGATCATCTAGTCCAAACTGTCCCTACAATAAGCAGGAACACTGCAGGGGATCTATCTATTCCTTGGGAATACTCAGCGCCACTGCTGCACTCACCTCAGGTGGCAGTTGCGTGGAGCAGAAACTTCTCTGCTGATAACACCAACCCAAAAGGAACAGAGCCACTTCCACATCCTTCTTGCTGGAAACAGCACTATGTGTCCCATGGGATTTAAGATACACCCTACAGACCCTCTTTGAAAAGCTGACAGCCAAGGAAAAGGCAAGGCTGAGTGTTGTCCCCATTGCTCCGTAGTGAATCAGAGGGGTGGCTGGAAATGCCTGGAGTCCATTTCCACGGACATGCTGGGAAGAGGCACAAAGGGCTCCTTTTTGACAGACAAAATCTCTCTTTGCCAGCATGATGCACTCACCAACTGTGCTTGCCCTCAGACCATAATACCTGGCCCCCAGATGCAAAAAACTGAGAGTTATTTTGAAAGCAAGAGCTTCAGGCAGCAGGAACACCCAATGTAACAGTGGAGATCCCAGATCAAACAGCAGCGTGAAAGAACAAAGCAAGATGGAAACTGAAATGGAAGGATTCAGTGAAATGTGGGAATAATTTCAGAATTAGAGCAAGAAGGAAGTTAAATCGAGTGGAAGGAAAATAGACCACGAAATCCTTGAGGCTGATGCACAGACGCTGTCCAGTTACAACACAAGAAGGCAGGCAAATGTCTTTTTTCTCTCATCTGTTTTGCTCTTTTATGTTATAAAAAAACACAAAAAAACCCAACCTAAAAAAGAAGAAGAAGAAGGAAGAAAATAAAACACAAACTGTTCTGTAGGACGTTTGCTACTAATTGCAAGAAATATCTCAGTGCTAACATAGCCGACAAAGCCCTTGACTGGGATTACACAACACTTCTCCAACATGCTGCAGCAAAGTCCAAACTGGAGCTGCCCCATACATCCATGGGAAGAGGTTCACCTTGAGCAGCTCAGATATGACTGTGATGGGTGCGGGGCACTGACATTAGGAGATAAGAGTTTTTGCCATGGTAACAGTGTTAGAATAACTACTTCATTGGAACCCTCCCTGTCTTGGCTCAGCTCCTGCCATTTTAATGTTTCCTTTTGAATTAAACATGGGAAATTGAGAGAGGAATGAGCCACTTAGTTCAGATCCAGATCCAAAGCTTCCCAAAGCAGGGGGGTGGTGGTGGTAGTATAAGAAAGTGAACTTTGCTTTCATCCCTTCTTTAACATAAACAGCAGGGAAGAGGAGACAGATTTGCACAAGCTGGAGTGAAGGGTGTCGATGACATACCTGGATGCCAAGAAAATCCAACCCAAACCAGAGCGAGCATCTTAGAAACAGGAAAAATGCCTGATGCTGGTGTGGCCACGCAGGTGTAACCCTCCCAGCTCCCATGGGGTCTGTGCTACACAGATTTTCATCAGGAGGTAATGTGAGCAGGCATCCATCACGCTCCTAATGAGCACCAAGCCCTTTCCTTCCATCACCTTCTTGCTCATAACGCCTGAGATGAATAGACATCAGTGCTTTGGTGGGAGAGCTGCGAAGACAGGAGCTGAGCAGATCCATTCAGAGGCCGAGGGAAGCACGGGAGAGCTCAAGTTCCCATGCAGTTAATGAAAATCCCTTATCTGACCCCACTGATTTCTGCCAAGCGCAGCTCACCATCTATCCTGCAATATTTGCAGTGATTAAAAGGAATTAGGAAGGAACTGCAACTGAAATTTCACACCGATCCAAAGGAATGCAGCTGTCTGCTAGAAAGCAAAGGATGCTGGCACCATCCTCAGCTTTGGGAGATCAGTATAATAGTGGGCTGGGACCAGCAGGAACCAGGGCTTCAGCCAGAGGATGTCTGTTGGTTGTGTCTGTGAAGGGCTTTGCAGAGCCTCACGGGTCTTATCAGTGATCACCAGGCTGGCAGGGGCTGAAGATGAACACTCTTGAGACATATTCCTGTGCAGAAGAGCCTTTCTTTGTGAGGACGACAGGACGGGATGTGACCTAACAGGTCTCCTCTATCCTTGACATCTGTGATTCAGAGACAGCGCCCTTGGAGACCAAAGATGCTCCCTTCAAAGTCCACGAGAAGTCTGCTGCACACTTGACTGAAGCAGTGCTCAGCCCACTGCCAGCCCTCTTGAAGGTCACTATCATCCACTAGTGACATGGTCTTGGAGCTGCTTCGCGCCCAGGGCACAGGAAAGGAGACAGAAGGATAAGGCTGGGGAACAACTAGAGAAAAAGATGGGTGAGAGGGTACAATAACCACCCCTGCCATATGAGGGTGCAGGGTTTGTTGACCATGATGGGTCTATGGGGAACAACCAGAGGTATACCATGGACTTTAGGTTCATTAAGCCAGTTTGCACCACTAAGCTTCTGGCTGGGTAGCACTGTCCTCATCAGTAAGATACAAGTTCTACGTCCACTCTGCATGGATATTTTGGAAGAAACAAGGGTGTTGGATGCTGGGGGTCCAGCCCTCTTTGTTATTGTGCTAGAAACAGGACTTTGCAGCACAGACTTGCACAGATCCCTTCAACATGAAGGTCACACAGGGCAGAATCGGCCCTCCTGGGTACAGCAGGGAAGACAGGGTGGCTCCAAGGCAGAGAAACGTCTGTGTTTGCAATGCAGCGTAAGTTAAGCCCTCCTGACAGCTAGCTCCTCCACAACATGCCATAATAAGCTGCTGAATTTACCTGTCTGCTAATTCATCTGGGTTTTTTTTATGCTGGGAGTTAAAACACATCAGAGTCCCCCTCCGGAGAGCATCTGGCTGCCTCTTCCCCACGTCTGAACACCATGCAACTGCACTGTCTCATTGTTTGTGCTGCGCCTCCTGCCAAAAATATTTCCAGAAGGTTCATACAAATGTCCAGGGCTTAATAGTTCTGGCTTTCTTACATCCCTCCTTCCACTCTGGAGTGAGTCAAGATGTTTCCTGGGGTTAAGGCACCTCAGAGGAAAGGCAGCAGGACTGCTGGTGTTCCCTGTGCACAGGGGAAACCTCCTCACCACCTAAGGTACCCCCACAGCTGGTGTATGCAGAACTACTGTGAGGAGGAGGGGAAGTTGTGGATACCCCATCACTTAGAGTGTTCAAGACCAGATAGGGCTTTGAGCAATCTGGTCTAGTGAAAGATGTCCCTGCCTATAGTGTGGGGTTGTACTAAATGGTCTTTAAGGTCCCTTCCAACCCAAATCTGTAATTCTATCAGCCTTAAAAAGCTGAAGGCCTTGTCCAGAAGATCATTGGCTGTGTTACGTTGTGGAGCATGTTTGGGAAGGGTTTGGAGCCAGCCTTTTTCATTCCACCCAGTTCTGGATGGAGAAGTTCCTGCTTCTGAAGTTCCTTCTTCTTGGGGGACCCGATGGTTGATGGGCTTGTTGGTGTGTTCAGATTCACCAGCAAGGGACTTGGCTTCCCTACCTTGCTCTTGACAGCTACGTGCTCTGAGTCTTCCTAACATCCCAGGTGGGATGATGATGATTTATACACTGTTTGATGGAAAAGCCTGTAAGCATTGCTGGGATGTCCTTTCCCAGTTCTGCCAGATCCCTTCAGTGCAGCTGGTTATCAGGGAGTGGATACGGTGATTGCAGTAACAGCATCATGGAAGCAGACAGTTTCCATGGCGTGCCTGAACTTAGGACCCAGAAGAACCACAATGTGTTGTTCAGAGCCACCAAGCAACTTGCAGCTACTACATAGGCAGCTTTGCTGCCTGCACTACTACTCCCAAGTGCAGCAGCAGAAGGTGCTGCATGGCCCTGGTCCCCAAACACTGCTCCTCCTGCCCATGGCACAGCAGCAGCCAGCTTCCACTGATGGCTCCTCCATACCATTGGTGCTCTCTACACCAAACTGGACCTCTGGGGCAGCACAACACAGGTTTGAACCCAGCAAGGCCAGATCCTGCTTTGTAGATAAATAGCATAGTTCTCAGGGGAGTACTTTTGGAGAAGGGCCCCATGGAATCACATAGTCCATTTGGGTTGGAAGGGACTTTTAAAGGTCATCTAGTCCAACCCCCCCTGCAGTGACCAGGAGCATCTTCAGCTAGATCAAGCTGCTCAGAGCCCTGTCCAACATGGCCTTGAACACTGCCAGGGATGGGGCATCTACCACCTCTCTGGGCACCTTGTTCCAGTGCTTCACCACCTTCATTGCAAAGAATTTCTTTCTTATATCTAGTCTAAATCTACTTTCTTTTAGTTTAAACCATTAATCCCTGACCTATCACAACAGGCCCTACTAAAAAGTCCCTCCCCATCTTTCTTATAAGCCCCTTTTAAGTATTGAAAGTCTGCAGCGAGGTGTCCCCGGAGCCTTCTCTTCTCCAGGCTGAACAACCCCAACTCTCTCAGCCGTTCCTCATAAGAGAGGTGCTCCAGCCCTCTGATCATTTATGTGGCTCTTACTCCTCTGGAGCCTCCCCAACAGCTCCATGTCCTTCCCATGTTGAGGACTCCAGAGCTGCACACAGTACTCCAGGTAGGGTCTCACCAGAGCAGAATAGGAGGGCAGAATCACCTCCCTCGACCATCACAGTGTCAGATGCTCCTCTATTCCTGCCAGCAACAGGCAGCTCTTTCATACCATGGGAATGTGGGGCTTTTGTTTCTCTGCCACCGGGCTGCAGCAGTGGGGAACGGGCAGCCCTGTTGTAGCCAAGCAATCACAGCAGCTTCAAAGAAAGCCTCATCCCTGCCTCGCCACAGGCAGCGGAGCATCCAGCCAGGGACCAAACCTAGCTTCCAAATGCCAACAGGAACAAAAGCAGCATCGCTCAGGCAGGAGCACTAGTCCCGACCCAGGCGCCTTCGTCTCTTGGGTGGGTCCACGCTGTCAAATAACCCAGCTCCCGGTTCCCTCCCAGCTCCTGGCTCCCCCATCGCTCACATTGCAAAAACATGAGTTCACTCCTTGGAGCGAATGAACTGGCTTCCTCCAAACAAAACCTAGGTGTGGTGCTGGGTGAGTTCACCCCGGGGATCTCTTCCAAATGGCAGTCTGGTTAATGCTGCCCCAGCACTGGCTCTGCTCCATTTTGGACAGCCCTCCTGCACTGTCCCCAGACTTTTTGCACCGTCAAAGCCTCCTGCAGATCCTCAGAGCATGCAACACACTGTCAGTATCATGCATGAAAAATACCACGCTGCTGGGCTGCAGCAAAGCTCTTACTGCAGGTTCTTTGAACCACCTTCCAGAATAAATAACTACATAGATGAGTACTGCAGTATCACAGGAGAAACCCCAGGGCCATCGGGCATCTCCTCTAGAAGGGGCTACTCTTTAGCACTGTAGTGAGGAAACACTTTCAGTGACACTTTAGTAGGGGGTCACCTCCATCTCTGAGGTCCAGGGGGTCCAATTCACATGGGGAATAGGTTAACAAGCCCCACCAGAGCTAATGGCATTACACCAACAGCTTGGTCTTGGTGATTCTTTAGTCACCAGCCACTGCTGGACACCACAGGGGTTTCCACTCTCTTTCTATCACTGCTTAGACCCAGGGGTTGCCCAAACCCATGGCCAGCTGCAAGGAGCACAACCTTCCCACCGTACACATGCGGCTCTGCTTGCATCCCTGCATCCCTGCTTGGCGCAAGGGACAGTGCAAACCGGGACCGGGGTGGGATATATCACTTTGTGAACATACATGGTATGGACTGAAGGAGATGCAGGAAGGGAACAAAGAGCCTGAGGGAATCTGCTGCAAGCTACCATAAAGTGTCCCACCTCCCCACCACAGCCCAGAGAGGAATTTGAGAGCGGATTAAGGCAGGGAGCAGAGGCTGGATTCAAAGCCCAGTGGAGAAAAGCAGGCTCTTTCCTCTGATTTCAGCCGGAGCCGTAAGAAAACCCTCGGGGTGCCTGCAGCAAGCAGAGCAAATACCTCCCGACAGGAGCGGGATTTGTAGCAGAGGATAAAATCAGTTAGGCAGCAGCCAGGGGAGCAAACAAACCCCGTTCTTGGTGACACACAGTCATTGTTTTCAGGATTTTTGTCCTTTTGTCTGGTTTCTCCCTTATTTTCTCTCCCCTTGTGTTGCTTCAGGCCAGTATTTTGTCATCTTCTTTAGCTGTTAAACCACAGTGCCACTCAGTTCTTCCCCAGCTGGCCTCTAAATAATCCTAAGCATCACTCTGGACTGGCTGAAACCACCAAGATGCTCCAGTTAACGCTGTGCTGTTTGATGATGATGTACAGTGGTGGCACCACACACTGTAAGCAACATGTGGAGTATCCTTTGTCTCTCCTGAAGCCCAGCAGCATCTCTCCAACTGCCACCATGGAACAGGACAAACCCTTCCTGCTGTCACCCCCAGGGAGCTCAGTGGGAGGTTTGTCTTCAGGAGCTGTTTGAAGGCATCCTAAGGTTTCCTGCTGGTGGGATCATGGGGGGATGACTCACTGGGAAGAAGGCTGGGAGGTGTCAGCAGGTGATGGAGAAAAGCTCTCAGCCTCCCTACCACGCAATAGGGACACGCCAGAGACACTGGTCCCATACAGTGTCCCACCTACAGAGGTGACAAACCACAGCTGCCTTTGGGATGACACACAAAGAGGGCAAGCACGTAACGATGCGTCCCCAGAATAGTCACAGCCTCCACCAGCTTGTGGCTAAAGCATTGCTCAAGCCACAGGCTCTGCCTGGCTTGTCCCTTCAAACCCCTGCAGACAGCTTGCCCCCAGGCCACCCCACAGCAATGCGACCTTCTCCCATGGCCTTGAGGCTGCTGCTCCTCCTGTCCCACCACGCTCCCAATGGGAGCGAGCAGGGTCTTCTCGGCACTGATTTAACAACAAGCCACAGCAGCCACGTGCATGCCAGCAGCAAAGAGTGAAAGGATGCTAGCGGGGAGGAAAAAACCCTCTACTCCAGCAGCTAAAAAGCCCTATAAAACCCTAAAATATCCCCAGAACCCACATGAGCGCAGAGAGCGAGGCTGTCAGCTGCTAAGGCAGAGAGCGCCCTGGTAATGCAGTGGTGAAAAGATTTAGAGAAAAGTCAATATACTTCAAGGGAAAATAAATGTCTGTGGACACATTTGCTCCCGGCACAGACTCGAGCTCGCTGTGGCTCCATGCTTTGCTGTCTTGAGGAGGAGTCGGATAGCAGTGATCCATAGAGAAACCAGATGTGCAAGCCCAAGCAGGCTCCAGAGGAGGAAGTCTGCTGTGGTTGTATCTGTCCATCGAGGGGGAGTTTGCTGCCACCTTAGGGTCTGTCAGCACAGCTGAGAAGCTCAATCACAACCCCTGTGAGTGCAATGGACTGGGGGGAGTTGGTTTGCTTGGGTGACTGCTACAGCCCAGCAGTGGAGAGCACTATCTCCTCCTGGCCAAAGCCTCCAGGAGCAAACTGGTGGCTAAGTCAATGCTGTAATAACTGCTCAGATGGTTCCATTTCACACTTGGGATGTATTGGAGTAAGCAACCCTTGTTGCCAAAAGGAATTTTCAAACAAAGAATGGAGCCAGTGTTGCTGGCAACCATGACCCAGCCTGGGTAGCAGTTGCTTTGCATATGTGCAGTGGTGGCATCACATCTTGTCTCCTCTGAAGAGTTGCACTGTTTCATGAACAGGAACGTCCACAAAAGCACTTCAGATGGAGGAGGAGATGACCTTGGGCTCTTGTGAACTCATTGCTGTGTCTCTTCATCAGAGATGTTTGGGTTCATTGACCACCCACAACAGCAAGAGAGGAAGAGAAAAAGGATGGAAATGACAACCCCCACTTATGGGGGGTCCTGGCGCAGCTGGGACAGTGCAAGAACCCACTGCCCAGCACTTACCAGGGCATCGGAGGGCAGAGCAGTGCTCCAGGTAGGAGCTGCCTAGTCATGGGGGCAGGAGGGACACCCAGAAAGGCAGCAGCAGAGGGAGAGCAAAGTATAGCAGAAGGATCTCCACCACCTCAAAGTGGTTTAGGGCAGGTAAGTGCTTCCCAAGGGGAACTACTCTACTAGCCTCAGTGGAAGGATCACATGGACAAATGATGCTTTGTGGACTGCGGGGAGAAAGCTTTTCCAGACTGAACGCTTACAAGTGCCAAGACTAAGGGGAAGGAGCTGTATCTCAGAGGCATCTACTCTTCAGTCCCACTTCAGTGTTACAGACCTATGGTGAAGGTAGCAGCTCAATACAGAGAGAGGGAGAGAAATCCTCATTCCCGGTGGCCGTAACACCAAGGGACAAGCACAACAGCAATGACACATCTCTCCCAACAGCAGCCAGCTTCCTGTCTACCTCCCTCCTCTGAGGTGGCCGTGGCCTTGGAGGTGAGCCGGGGACAGCTTAGTGCTCAGGGACACAGCTGGATTAGCCTCTCCTTGTATGAAAGAACTGTGGTTGGCTCTTCCCCCACCAAGAACTGGGGGAAAAAAAAGGAAAACAACACCCCTTCCTGCCATCTGGATTGCTAGACGACACAAGCCAAAACATGTGTGCCATATGTACGCAGCTGCGCAGCGCAGGGATGCCGCTGTCAGCCCATCTGCCCCGCATGCTGCATGCCATTCACCCTGGGGTGGGCTGCCGACATGGGGAGGGTGTCCTGCATGGCTTCCCCTTGTGCTCCTCCTCACCAGGCATGAATGGGCTCCCTACAGCTTGGCAGTCCTGCAAGCACTGGGGTTTTATCCCATGCATGCCAGTGAGGATGGGCATCTCCAGTCCCACGCATCCAAAGAGGGTGGGGATAACACCTGCATGGGTGCTGGGTACCAGGGGCTGAGTGGGGCTCCTGCTTCCAGCAGCTCCACATTCAGCACCCAATCGCTTCCCAAAGGGTCTGGAGCTGGCTGTGTGCAAGCACTGCGCTCTCCTGTGCTCCTCGCCTGCCTGTCTGCAGGGAGGTATCAGTTTCGGTGCCTCAGGAAAAGCCTCCCAGCTGCTTAAGGGCCTGATATGTGATGACAAGGAGGGGACGGAGGACTAAGCGAGGAACAAGAAGTAAACTGAGGTCTGTGGCTGTCGGCACACAGGGGTTGCCTCCTGCATGGGGCTCAAGGCCCTTTGTATGCTCGGGGATGTGAAAAGTTGGTGCTTATCCAAAGCAAGAGAAAGCCTCCCTATTGCACTTCCCTCCTGCAACACACCTCTCCCTCCTCCCGCTTCCCACTGACCAAGACATGACAGAACGCAACGTCCTCTCTTCTGATCCAAACTGCTCCTCAAAACCCTTTCCACCAGCACCGGTGTGAATGATTTGAGTGACAAGCCAGCGCCGTGCGTATGTTCCATGAAGCTGACTGTCACCTGATGTCACGTACAGCACCAAGCACGCCGCTGGCAGCCCAACAAGAAATGAATACAAATGTCATCCAATGATGGTCGGGACAGCCAGCCCACCCCTCAGCAAATTGCTAGGAAAACCTCGCAGCAAGCGTTTCCCGGAGAATGACTCCTTTCTCTCTGCAGAGCGAATACAGCTCTGCCAGTATGTTCCTGTGCTGACCCTGGAGCCCGGCTTTCATGGGAGGAGAGGACAACAACTTGTTCTCCCGGCTCTTTGTGCTCCCAGCTGAGTCCAAGGCTGAAATGATTTATGGAGGCAGGGCCAAGGCCAGGAATCTGAGGCTTTTCAAGAGTTGCCCATTTCCCAAGAGTGCTGCTTTAATTTGTTGCTTGCCTGACTTCTGCTTGAGGCTCAGCCTAGAACAAGATTGCCAGTGATTTGGGAAATCAGTGCTACTTCCCCTTGCGGTTTTGGTGGTGTAGATGTCTGTCCACGGAGAATTAGGCTGACACTTCCAAGTGTGTTACACGCAGTCTCCAAACAACTGAGATATGGAAGCAGCTTAAAGAAACAAGATATATCAAGTCTGGAGTTTGCATCTACAAGGGACAGCCTCTCAGCACCGGAGGGACAGCATCCAGCACAGGCTGGATTACCATGATTATAAGAGAAGCTGTCAGATCCCACCACCGTGCGGTGATTTTAAATGCTCTGATTTAAATGCTTATTGGCAATTCCCTTCTGACATACAGCCCCAGTCTTAGCTGAGGTTGGGGCTTGAAGTCTGTTTGCAGTAGATGACAGGGAAAGATTAACTCTTGGGGTGCAGCTACCCAACACACAGCAGCCACTGAGAGGGGCATCAGGCAGGAGAGAGGAACAAACAGAGCTCCTCTAAGCAAGAAACAGGATTAAGTGTTAAAGTCCATTGGGGAGCGGGTTGGACAAGTGATGTCTGAAAGATGGTAGCCAAAAGCCTGGGTGTTTGAGTCCCCCTGCAAGAGTGTGCTGCTCCCACCAGGTTGGAGGGACCATCCTGGGAGAGGCAATGCTCATCTGCAGCTCACAGCCTCCAAGCCCTGTGCACCTCCTCCTGCCTACACACCTGGGATAGTCCCATCAGCTTACTGGAAAGGCAGAAAAGCCGGGACAGCTGGGCTTGCACAGTATGACAGCACATCTTTGTCTATCAGTGAGCTGTTACAGGGTGCCTACACACAGAAGGAAGCACAGGGCTGAGTACAGGGGGGCCAGGGCGCTGATTTATCCTTGTGGGGACGATACAAGAACCTTGTGGCTTTTCCACATCTCTCCTCACCCACCTTCCACACGCTGGGGAGGTGATGGAGGGGTTTTGTCCAGAACCTTAATTTACCTTTCAGAAGGTCCACGCTGCCAGTGAGAACATATCTATTACCCTTCACAGGAGACCATGAGCATTTTCAAGACCTCTCAGTGAGAAAGCCCAGCACCGTACACACTTCAAGCACACACTACTGTAAAAACCATGGGAAACTCACTGGCAGGGGACCACAGTTGAACTCAGCTATCACTGGCAGAACAGGGGACACAGAAAGTTTCAGAGGTGGCTGCAGGAACCTCAAGGTTCCCCGAGGAGTCAGGCACCCTACACAAAAGTCAACGGCAGCTTGCTGCTGCCCAAATTCCAGGTGATCCCTTTGAGTGAGCCCACCCCAGCCGGAGAGCTGCAAGTACACGTGCTCTTGGTACCAGAGCATCACCCAGCTCTCAGCTTGGCCAAGTGCCTCTCTCCACCCGCTGCTTTCACTAGGAGGGCTTCCTCTGTTTTGTTTCATTTCCCACCCCTCCATGCAGTTCTCTCTCCGGGATGATGGGGGGAAGTCCAAAAGTTCCTAACTGCAAGCAAATTAAAAGCCCTTATTTATTTATCTTGAGTGTTAGCATACTTGTAGGGCTGGTACTTCCAGGCATTTTGAACCGACTTCCCCTTCTGTCAGGCGTCCACTCCGGACTCCTGCCTTTAACCCACC